>NW_027017966.1:0-289492 GCF_032854445.1 Liolophura sinensis
ATTGCAAATTTCCTTGGTTTCCATGGAGTAAGAGCCGTTGCTGGGCACGTGATCTTGACATCATTGATTATTCATTTGTGGCTACAGCCAAAAGTATGTCGGAGAGCAACGCGGTTTGCACCATTCGATTTCTCGTCACAAAATACGTCGATTAAGCCTCTTACCAGCAGCATTGGAACAGTTTTTCTACTTTTGGATTTTTGCCTGGTCGTTTTGCGAATTGAAATCGGCTACATTAACTATGTACAATCGCGACTGGTCATTACTATATTTCAACTTTTCATTATAAGTTATGTGCCCTTCGGTAGCCCAGACGACGTCAAATCTTTGGCCAAGCCCATTTAACTCACCCAACAAATGTCTTACTTCTAAGTCGAAGACAAACTCAATGTCTTTATCTACATGTAGAAAAACCACACCATTTGTATATAAAAAACAAAGGTACTTGATACAAATCCGCTGTAAAAAGTACAATTGAACACTGACCCACATCAATAAGGTGCCAAAGGATGCGCAATTGGGCCAGGCATCTCCAGCTGTTGAAAAATTGCAAATTCCTTGGTTTCCATGGAGTAAGAGCCGTTGCTGGGCACGTGATCTTGACATCATTGATTATTCATTTGTGGCTACAGCCAAAAGTATTGGTCGAGAGCAACGCGGTTTGCACCATTCGATTTCTCGTCACAAAATACGTCGATTAGCCTCTTACCAGCAGCATTGGAACAGTTTTTCTACTTTTGGATTTTTGCCTGGTCTTTTTGCTAATTTAAATCGCTACATTAACATGTACAATCGCGACTGGTCATTACTATATTCAACATTTCAGTATAAGTTATGTTGCCCTTCGGTAGCCAGACGACGTCAAATCTTTGGCCAAGCCCATTTAACTCACCAGCAAATGTCTTTTTCTAAGTCGAAGACAAATCAATGTCTTTATCTACATGTAGAAAAACCACATCACCATTTTGTAATAAAAAAACAAAAGGTACTTGATACAATCCGCTGTAAAAAGTAACAATTGAACACAGACCCACATCAATAAGGTGCCAAAAGGATGCGCAATTGGGCCAGGCATCTCCAGCTGTTGAAAAATTGCATATTTCTCTTGGTTTTCTCATGGAGTAAGAGCCGTTGCTGGGCCACGTGATCTTGACATCATTGATTATTCATTTGTGGCTACAGCCAAAGTATTGGTCGGAGAGCAACGGTCGGTTTGCACCATTCGATTTCTCGTCACAAATACGTCGGATTAGCCTCTTACCAGCAGCATTGGAACAGTTTTTCTACTTTTGGATTTTTGCCTGGTCCTTTTTGCTAATTTAAATCGGCTACATTAACTATGTACAATCGCGACTGGTCATTACTATATTCAACATTTCTATTATAAGTTATGTGCCCTTCGGTAGCCCAGACGACGTCAAATCTTTGGGCAAGCCCATTAACTCACCCAGCCAAATGTCTTTTTTTCTAAGTCGGAAGACCAAATCACATTGTCTTTATCTACATGTAGAAAAACCACACCATTTGTATGTAAAAAAAAACAAAAGGTACTTGATACAATCCGCTGTAAAAAGTACAATTGAACACTGACCCACATCAATAAGGTGCCAAAGGATGCGCAATTGGGCCAGGCATCTCCAGCTGTTGAAAAATTGCAAATTTCCTTGGTTTCCCATGGAGTAAGAGCCGTTGCTGGGCACGTGATCTTGACATCATTGATTATTCATTTGTGGCTACAGCCAAAAGTATTGGTCGGAGAGCAACGCGGTTTGCACCATTCGATTTCTCGTCACAAAAATACGTCGGATTAGCCTTCTTACCAGCAGCATTGGGAACAGTTTTTTCCACTTTTGGATTTTTGCCTGGTCTTTTTGCTAATTTAAATCGGCTACATTAACTATGTACAATCGCGACTGGTCATTACTATATTCAACATTTCATTATAAGTTATGTGCCCTTCGGTAGCCCAGACGACGTCAAATCTTTGGGCCAAGCCCATTTAACTCACCCAGCAAATGTCTTTTTCTAAGTCGAAGACAAACTCAATGTCTTTATCTACATGTAGAAAAACCACACCATTTGTATATAAAAAAAACAAAAGGTACTTGATACAATCCGCTGTAAAAAGTACAATTGAACACTGACCCACATCAATAAGGTGCCAAAGGATGCGCAATTGGCCAGGCATCTCCAGCTGTTGAAAAATTGCAATTTCCTTGGTTTCCATGGAGTAAGAGCCGTTGCTGGCACGTGATCTTGACATCATTGATTATTCATTTGTGGCTACAGCCAAAAGTATTGGTCGAGGAGCAACGCGGTTTGCACCATTCGATTTCTCGTCACAAAATACGTCGGATTAGCCTCTTACCAGCAGCATTGGAACAGTTTTCCTACTTTTGGATTTTTGCCTGGTCTTTTTGCGAATTGAAATCGGCTACATTAACTATGTACAATCGCGACTGGTCAATTACTATATTCAACTTTTCATTATAAGTTATGTGCCCTTCGGTAGCCCAGACGACGTCAAATCTTTGGGCCAAGCCCATTTAACTCACCCAACAAATGTCTTACTTCTAAGTCGAAGACAAACTCAATGTCTTTATCTACATGTAGAAAAACCACACCATTTGTATATAAAAAAAACAAAAGGTACTTGATACAATCCGCTGTAAAAAGTACAATTGAACACTGACCCACATCAATAAGGTGCCAAAGGATGCGCAATTGGGCCAGGCATCTCCAGCTGTTGAAAAAATTGCAAAATTTCCTTGGTTTCCATGGAGTAAGAGCCGTTGCTGGCACGTGATCTTGACATCATTGATTATTCATTGTGGCTACAGCCAAAAGTATTGGTCGGAGAGCAACGCGGTTTGCACCATTCGATTTCTCGTCACAAAATACGTCGGATTAGCCTCTTACCAGCAGCATTGGAACAGTTTTTCCACTTTTGGATTTTGCCTGGTCTTTTTGGTAATTGAAATCGGCTGCATTAACTATGTACAATCGCGACTGGTCATTACTATATTCAACTTTTCATTATAAGTTATGTGCCCTTCGGTAGCCCAGACGACGTCAAATCTTTGGGCCAAGCCCATTTAACTCACCCAACAAATGTCTTACTTCTAAGTCGAAGACAAACTCAATGTCTTTATCTACATGTAGAAAAACCACACCATTTGTATGTAAAAAAAACAAAAGGTACTTGATACAATCCGCTGTAAAAAGTACAATTGAACACTGACCCACATCAATAAGGTGCCAAAGGATGCGCAATTGGGGCCAGGCATCTCCAGCTGTTGAAAAATTGCAAATTTCCTTGTTTCCATGGAGTAAGAGCCGTTGCTGGGCACGTGATCTTGACATCATTGATTATTCATTTGTGGCTACAGCCAAAAGTATTGGTCGGAGAGCAACGCGTTTGCACCATTCGATTTCTCGTCACAAAATACGTCGGATTAGCCTCTTACCAGCAGCATTGGAACAGTTTTTCCACTTTTGGATTTTTGCCTGGTCTTTTTGCTAATTTAAATCGGCTACATTAACTATGTACAATCGCGACTGGTCATTACTATATTCAACATTTCATTATAAGTTATGTGCCCTTCGGTAGCCCAGACGACGTCAAATCTTTGGGCCAAGCCCATTTAACTCACCCAGCAAATGTCTTTTTTCTAAGTCGAAGACAAACTCAATGTCTTTATCTACATGTAGAAAAACCACACCATTTGTATATAAAAAAAACAAAAGGTACTTGATACAATCCGCTGTAAAAGTACAATTGAACACTGACCCACATCAATAAGGTGCCAAAGGATGCGCAATTGGGCCAGGCATCTCCAGCTGTTGAAAAATTGCAAATTTCCTTGGTTTCCATGGAGTAAGAGCCGTTGCTGGGCACGTGATCTTGACATCATTGATTATTCATTTGTGGCTACAGCCAAAAGTATTGGTCGGAGAGCAACGCGGTTTGCACCATTCGATTTCTCGTCACAAAATACGTCGGATTAGCCTCTTACCAGCAGCATTGGAACAGTTTTTCTACTTTTGGATTTTTGCCTGGTCTTTTTGCGAATTGAAATCGGCTACATTAACTATGTACAATCGCGACTGGTCATTACTATATTCAACTTTTCATTATAAGTTATGTGCCCTTCGGTAGCCCAGACGACGTCAAATCTTTGGGCAAGCCCATTTAACTCACCCAACAAATGTCTTACTTCTAAGTCGAAGACAAACTCAATGTCTTTATCTACATGTAGAAAAACCACACCATTTGTATATAAAAAAAAACAAAAGGTACTTGATACAATCCGCTGTAAAAAGTACAATTGAACACTGACCCACATCAATAAGGTGCCAAAGGATGCGCAATTGGGCCAGGCATCTCCAGCTGTTGAAAAATTGCAAATTTCCTTGGTTTCCATGGAGTAAGAGCCGTTGCTGGGCACGTGATCTTGACATCATTGATTATTCATTTGTGGCTACAGCCAAAAGTATTGGTCGGAGAGCAACGCGGTTTGCACCATTCGATTTCTCGTCACAAAATACGTCGGATTAGCCTCTTACCAGCAGCATTGGAACAGTTTTTCCACTTTTGGATTTTTGCCTGGTCTTTTTGGTAATTGAAATCGGCTGCATTAACTATGTACAATCGCGACTGGTCATTACTATATTCAACTTTTCATTATAAGTTATGTGCCCTTCGTAGCCCAGACGACGTCAAACCTTGGGGCCAAGCCCATTTAACTCACCCAACAAATGTAAGTCGAAGACAAACTCAATGTCTTTATCTACATGTATAAAAACCACACCATTTGTATGTAAAAAAAACAAAAGGTACTTGATACAATCCGCTGTAAAAAGTACAATTGAACACTGACCCACATCAATAAGGTGCCAAAGGATGCGCAATTGGGCCAGGCATCTCCAGCTGTTGAAAAAATTGCAAATTTCCTTGGTTTCCATGGAGTAAGAGCCGTTGCTGGGCACGTGATCTTGAACATCATTGATTATTCATTTGTGGCTACAGCCAAAAGTATTGGTCGGAGAGCAACGCGGTTTGCACCATTCGATTTCTCGTCACAAAATACGTCGGATTAGCCTCTTACCAGCAGCATTGGAAACAGTTTTTTCCACTTTTGGATTTTTGCCTGGTCTTTTTGCGAATTGAAATCGGCTACATTAACTATGTACAATCGCGACTGGTCATTACTATATTCAACTTTTCATTATAAGTTATGTGCCCTTCGGTAGCCCAGACGACGTCAAATCTTTGGGCCAAGCCCATTTAACTCACCCAACAAATGTCTTACTTCTAAGTCGAAGACAAACTCAATGTCTTTATCTACATGTAGAAAAAACCACACCATTTGTATATAAAAAAAAACAAAAGGTACTTGATACAATCCGCTGTAAAAAGTACAATTGAACACTGACCCACATCAATAAGGTGCCAAAGGATGCGCAATTGGGGCCAGGCATCTCCAGCTGTTGAAAAATTGCAAATTTCCTTGGTTCCATGGAGTAAGAGCCGTTGCTGGGCACGTGATCTTGACATCATTGATTATTCATTTGTGGCTACAGCCAAAACTATTGGTCGGAGAGCAACGCGGTTTGCACCATTCGATTTCTCGTCACAAAATACGTCGGATTAGCATCTTACCACACAGCATTGGAACAGTTTTTCTACTTTTGGATTTTTGCCTGGTATTTTTGCGAATTGAAATCGGCTACATTAACTATGTACAATCGCTACTGGTCATTACTATATTCAACTTTTCATTATAAGTTATGTGCCCTTCGGTAGCCCAGACGACGTCAAATCTTTGGGCGAAGCCCATTTAACTCACCCAACAAATGTCTTACATCTAAGTCGAAGACAAACTCAATGTCTTTATCTACATGTAGAAAAACCACACCAATTGTATATAAAAAAAACACAAGGTACTTGATACAATCCGCTGTAAAAAGTACAATTGAACACTGACCCACATCAATAAGGTGCCAAAGGATGCGCAATTGGGCCAGGCATCTCCAGCTGTTGAAAAATTGCAAATTTCCTTGGTTTCCATGGAGTAAGAGCCGTTGCTGGACACGTGATCTTGACATCCATTGATTATTCATTTGTGGCTACAGCCAAAAGTATTGGTCGGAGAGCAACGCGGTTTGCACCATTCGATTTCTCGTCACAAAATACGTCGGATTAGCCTCTTACCAGCAGCATTGGAAACAGTTTTTTCCACTTTTGTATTTTTGCCTGGTCTTTTTGCGAATTGAAATCGGCTACATTAACTATGTACAATCGCGACTGGTCATTACTATATTCAACTTTTCATTATAAGTTATGTGCCCTTCGGTAGCCCAGACGACGTCAAATCTTTGGCCAAGCCCATTTAACTCACCCAACAAATGTCTTACTTCTAAGTCGAAGACAAACTCAATGTCTTTATCTACATGTAGAAAAACCACACCATTTGTATATAAAAAAAAACAAAAGGTACTTGATACAATCCGCTGTAAAAAGTACAATTGAACACTGACCCCACATCAATAAGGTGCCAAAGGATGCGCAATTGGGCCAGGCATCTCCAGCTGTTGAAAAATTGCAAATTTCCTTGGTTTCCATGGAGTAAGAGCCGTTGCTGGGCACGTGATCTTGACATCATTGATTATTCATTTGTGGCTACAGCCAAAAGTATTGGTCGGAGAGCAACGCGGTTTGCACCATTCGATTTCTCGTCACAAAATACGTCGGATTAGCCTCTTACCAGCAGCATTGGAACAGTTTTTCCACTTTTGGATTTTTGCCTGGTCATTTTGCTAATTGAAATCGGCTACATTAACTATGTACAATCGCGACTGGTCATTACTATATTCAACATTTCATTATAAGTTATGTGCCCTTCGGTAGCCCAGACGACGTCAAATCTTTGGGCCAAGCCCATTTAACTCACCCAGCAAATGTCTTACTTCTAAGTCGAAGACAAACTCAATGTCTTTATCTACATGTAGAAAAACCACACCATTTGTATATAAAAAAAACACAAGGTACTTGATACAACCCGCTGTAAAAAGTACAATTGAACACTGACCCACATCAATAAGGTGCCAAAGGATGCGCAATTGGGCCAGGCATCTCCAGCTGTTGAAAAATTGCAAATTTCCTTGGTTTCCATGGAGTAAGAGCCGTTGCTGGGCACGTGATCTTGACATCATTGATTATTCATTTGTGGCTACAGCCAAAAGTATTGGTCGGAGAGCAACGCGGTTGCACCATTCGATTTCTTCGTCACAAAATACGTCGGATTAGCCTCTTACCAGCAGCATTGGAACAGTTTTTCCACTTTTGGATTTTTGCCTGTCCTTTTGCTATTTGAAATCGGCTACATTAACTATGTACAATCGCGACTGGTCATTACTATATTCAACTTTTCATTATAAGTTATGTGCCCTTCGGTAGCCCAGACGACGTCAAATCTTTGGGCCAAGCTCATTTAACTCACCCAACAAATGTCTTACTTCTAAGTCGAAGACAAACTCAATGTCTTTATCTACATGTAGAAAAACCACACCATTTGTATATAAAAAAAACAAAAGGTACTTGATACAATCCGCTGTAAAAAGTACAATTGAACACTGACCCACATCAATAAGGTGCCAAAGGATGCGCAATTGGGCCAGGCATCTCCAGCTGTTGAAAAATTGCAAATTTCCTTGGTTTCCATGGAGTAAGAGCCGTTGCTGGGCACGTGATCTTGACATCATTGATTATTCATTTGTGGCTACAGCCAAAAGTATTGGTCGGAGAGCAACGCGGTTTGCACCATTCGATTTCTCGTCACAAAATACGTCGGATTAGCCTCTTACCAGCAGCATTGGAACAGTTTTTCCACTTTTGGATTTTTGCCTGGTCTTTTTGCTAATTGAAATCGGCTACATTAACTATGTACAATCGCTACTGGTCATTACTATATTCAACTTTTCATTATAAGTTATGTGCCCTTCGGTAGCCCAGACGACGTCAAATCTTTGGGCCAAGCCCATTTACTCACCCAGCAAATGTCTTACTCCTAAGTCGAAGACAAACTCAATGTCTTTATCTACATGTAGAAAAACCACACCATTTGTATATAAAAAAAACAAAAGGTACTTGATACAATCCGCTGTAAAAAGTACAATTGAACACTGACCCACATCAATAAGGTGCCAAAGGATGCGCAATTGGGCCAGGCATCTCCAGCTGTTGAAAAATTGCAAATTTCCTTGGTTTCCATGGAGTAAGAGCCGTTGCTGGACACGTGATCTTGACATCATTGATTATTCACTTGTGGCTACAGCCAAAAGTATTGGTCGGAGAGCAACGCGGTTTGCACCATTCGATTTCTCGTCACAAAATACGTCGGATTAGCCTCTTACCAGCAGCATTGGAACAGTTTTTCCACTTTTGGATTTTTGCCTGGTCTTTTTGCTAATTGAAATCTGCTACATTAACTATGTACAATCGCGACTGGTCATTACTATATTCAACATTTCATTATAAGTTATGTGCCCTTCGGTAGCCCAGACGACGTCAAATCTTTGGGCCAAGCCCATTTAACTCACCCAGCAAATGTCTTCCTTCTAAGTCGAAGACAAACTCAATGTCTTTATCTACATGTAGAAAAACCACACCATTTGTATATAAAAAAAACACAAGGTACTTGATACAACCCGCTGTAAAAAGTACAATTGAACACTGACCCACATCAATAAGGTGCCAAAGGATGCGCAATTGGGCCAGGCATCTCCAGCTGTTGAAAAATTGCAAATTTCCTTGGTTTCCATGGAGTAAGAGCCGTTGCTGGGCACGTGATCTTGACATCATTGATTATTCATTTGTGGCTACAGCCAAAAGTATTGGTCGGAGAGCAACGCGGTTTGCACCATTCGATTTCTCGTCACAAAATACGTCGGATTAGCCTCTTGCCAGCAGCATTGGAACAGTTTTTCTACTTTTGGATTTTTGCCAGGTCTTTTTGCTAATTGAAATCGGCTACATTAACTATGTACAATCGCGACTGGTCATTACTATATTCAACTTTTCATTATAAGTTATGTGCCCTTCGGTAGCCCAGACGACGTCAAATCTTTGGGCCAAGCCCATTTAACTCACCCAACAAATGTCTTACTTCTAAGTCGAAGACAAACTCAATGTCTTTATCTACATGTAGAAAAACCACACCATTTGTATATAAAAAAAACAAAAGGTACTTGATACAATCCGCTGTAAAAAGTACAATTGAACACTGACCCACATCAATAAGGTGCCAAAGGATGCGCAATTGGGCCAGGCATCTCCAGCTGTTGAAAAATTGCAAATTTACTTGGTTTCCATGGAGTAAGAGCCGTTGCTGGGCACGTGATCTTGACATCATTGATTATTCATTTGTGGCTACAGCCAAAAGTATTGGTCGGAGAGCAACGCGGTTTGCACCATTCGATTTCTCGTCACAAAATACGTCGGATTAGCCTCTTACCAGCAGCATTGGAACAGTTTTTCCACTTTTGAATTTTTGCCTGGTCTTTTTGCTAATTGAAATCGGCTACATTAACTATGTACAATCGCGACTGGTCATTACTATATTCAACTTTTCATTATAAGTTATGTGCCCTTCGGTAGCCCAGACGACGTCAAATCTTTGGGCCAAGCCCATTTAACTCACCCAACAAATGTCTTACTTCTAAGTCGAAGACAAACTCAATGTCTTTATCTACATGTAGAAAAACCACACCATTTGTATATAAAAAAAACACAAGGTACTTGATACAATCCGCTGTAAAAAGTACAATTGAACACTGACCCACATCAATAAGGTGCCAAAGGATGCGCAATTGGGCCAGGCATCTCCAGCTGTTGAAAAATTGCAAATTTCCTTGGTTTCCATGGAGTAAGAGCCGTTGCTGGGCACGTGATCTTGACATCATTGATTATTCATTTGTGGCTACAGCCAAAAGTATTGGTCGGAGAGCAACGCGGTTTGCACCATTCGATTTCTCGTCACAAAATACGTCGGATTAGCATCTTACCAACAGCATTGGAACAGTTTTTCTACTTTTGGATTTTTGCCTGGTCTTTTTGCGAATTGAAATCGGCTACATTAACTATGTACAATCGCGACTGGTCATTACTATATTCAACTTTTCATTATAAGTTATGTGCCCTTCGGTAGCCCAGACGACGTCAAATCTTTGGGCCAAGCCCATTTAACTCACCCAGCAAATGTCTTACTCCTAAATCGAAGACAAACTCAATGTCTTTATCTACATGTAGAAAAACCACACCATTTGTATATAAAAAAAACAAAAGGTACTTGATACAATCCGCTGTAAAAAGTACAATTAAACACTGACCCACATCAATAAGGTGCCAAAGGATGCGCAATTGGGCCAGGCATCTCCAGCTGTTGAAAAATTGCAAATTTCCTTGGTTTCCATGGAGTAAGAGCCGTTGCTGGGCACGTGATCTTGACATCATTGATTATTCATTTGTGGCTACAGCCAAAAGAATTGGTCGGAGAGCAACGCGGTTTGCACCATTCGATTTCTCGTCACAAAATACGTCGGATTAGCCTCTTACCAACAGCATTGGAACAGTTTTTCCACTTTTGGATTTTTGCCTGGTCTTTTTGCGAATTGAAATCGGCTACATTACCTATGTACAATCGCGACTGGTCATTACTATATTCAACTTTTCATTATAAGTTATGTGCCCTTCGGTAGCCCAGACGACGTCAAATCTTTGGGCCAAGCCCATTTAACTCACCCAACAAATGTCTTACTTCTAAGTCGAAGACAAACTCAATGTCTTTATCTACATGTAGAAAAACCACACCATTTGTATATAAAAAAAACAAAAGGTACTTGATACAATCCGCTGTAAAAAGTACAATTGAACACTGACCCACATCAATAAGGTGCCAAAGGATGCGCAATTGGGCCAGGCATCTCCAGCTGTTGAAAAATTGCAAATTTCCTTGGTTTCCATGGAGTAAGAGCCGTTGCTGGGCACGTGATCTTGACATCATTGATTATTCATTTGTGGCTACAGCCAAAAGTATTGGTCGGAGAGCAACGCGGTTTACACCATTCGATTTCTCGTCACAAAATACGTCGGATTAGCCTCTTACCAACAGCATTGGAACAGTTTTTCCACTTTTGGATTTTTGCCTGGTCATTTTGCTAATTGAAATCGGCTACATTAACTATGTACAATCGCGACTGGTCATTACTATATTCAACATTTCATTATAAGTTATGTGCCCTTCGGTAGCCCAGACGACGTCAAATCTTTGGGCCAAGCCCATTTAACTCACCCAGCAAATGTCTTACTCCTAAATCGAAGACAAACTCAATGTCTTTATCTACATGTAGAAAAACCACACCATTTCTATATAAAAAAAACAAAAGGTACTTGATACAATCCGCTGTAAAAAAAACAATTGAACACTGACTCACATCAATAAGGTGCCAAAGGATGCGCAATTGGGCCAGGCATCTCCAGCTGTTGAAAAATTGCAAATTTCCTTGATTTTGCATGCAGTAAGAGCCGTTGCTGGACACGTGATCTTGACATCATTGATTATTCACTTGTGGCTACAGCCAAAAGTATTGGTCGGAGAGCAACGCGGTTTGCACCATTCGATTTCTCGTCACAAAATACGTCGGATTAGCCTCTTACCAGCAGCATTGGAACAGTTTTTCCACTTTTGGATTTTTGCCTGGTCTTTTTGCTAATTGAAATCGGCTACATTAACTATGTACAATCGCGACTGGTCATTACTATATTCAACATTTCATTATAAGTTATGTGCCCTTCGGTAGCCCAGACGACGTCAAATCTTTGGGCCAAGCCCATTTAACTCACCCAGCAAATGTCTTCCTTCTAAGTCGAAGACAAACTCAATGTCTTTATCTACATGTAGAAAAACCACACCATTTGTATATAAAAAAAACACAAGGTACTTGATACAACCCGCTGTAAAAAGTACAATTGAACACTGACCCACATCAATAAGGTGCCAAAGGATGCGCAATTGGGCCAGGCATCTCCAGCTGTTGAAAAATTGCAAATTTCCTTGGTTTCCATGGAGTAAGAGCCGTTGCTGGGCACGTGATCTTGACATCATTGATTATTCATTTGTGGCTACAGCCAAAAGTATTGGTCGGAGAGCAACGCGGTCTGCACCATTCGATTTCTCGTCACAAAATACGTCGGATTAGCCTCTTAGCAGCAGCATTGGAACAGTTTTTCCACTTTTGGATTTTTGCCAGGTCTTTTTGGTAATTGAAATCGGCTACATTAACTATGTACAATCGCGACTGGTCATTACTATATTCAACATTTCATTATAAGTTATGTGCCCTTCGGTAGCCCAGACGACGTCAAATCTTTGGGCCAAGCCCATTTAACTCACCCAGCAAATGTCTTACTCCTAAATCGAAGAAAAACTCAATGTCTTTATCTACATGTAGAAAAACCACACCATTTGTATATAAAAAAAACAAAAGGTACTTGATACAATCCGCTGTAAAAAGTACAATTGAACACTGACCCACATCAATAAGGTGCCAAAGGATGCGCAATTGGGCCAGGCATCTCCAGCTGTTGAAAAATTGCAAATTTCCTTGGTTTCCATGGAGTAAGAGCCGTTGCTGGGCACGTGATCTTGACATCATTGATTATTCACTTGTGGCTACAGCCAAAAGTATTGGTCGGAGAGCAACGCGGTTTGCACCATTCGATTTCTCGTCACAAAATACGTCGGATTAGCCTCTTACCAGCAGCATTGGAACAGTTTTTCCACTTTTGGATTTTTGCCTGGTCTTTTTGCTAATTTAAATCGGCTACATTAACTATGTACAATCGCGACTGGTCATTACTATATTCAACATTTCATTATAAGTTATGTGCCCTTCGGTAGCCCAGACGACGTCAAATCTTTGGGCCAAGCTCATTTAACTCACCCAACAAATGTCTTACTTCTAAGTGGAAGACAAACTCAATGTCTTTATCTACATGTAGAAAAACCACACCATTTGTATTAAAAAAAAACAAAAGGTACTTGATACAATCCGCTGTAAAAAGTACAATTGAACACTGACCCACATCAATAAGGTGCCAAAGGATGCGCAATTGGGCCAGGCATCTCCAGCTGTTGAAAAATTGCAAATTTCCTTGGTTTCCATGGAGTAAGAGCCGTTGCTGGGCACGTGATCTTGACATCATTGATTATTCATTTGTGGCTACAGCCAAAAGTATTGGTCGGAGAGCAACGCGGTTTGCACCATTCGATTTCTCGTCACAAAATACGTCGGATTAGCCTCTTACCAGCAGCATTGGAACAGTTTTTCTACTTTTGGATTTTTGCCAGGTCTTTTTGCGAATTGAAATCGGCTACATTAACTATGTACAATCGCGACTGGTCATTACTATATTCAACTTTTCATTATAAGTTATGTGCCCTTCGGTAGCCCAGACGACGTCAAATCTTTGGGCCAAGCCCATTTAACTCACCCAACAAATGTCTTACTTCTAAGTCGAAGACAAACTCAATGTCTTTATCTACATGTAGAAAAACCACACCATTTGTATATAAAAAAAACAAAAGGTACTTGATACAATCCGCTGTAAAAAGTACAATTGAACACTGACCCACATCAATAAGGTGCCAAAGGATGCGCAATTGGGCCAGGCATCTCCAGCTGTTGAAAAATTGCAAATTTCCTTGGTTTCCATGGAGTAAGAGCCGTTGCTGGGCACGTGATCTTGACATCATTGATTATTCATTTGTGGCTACAGCCAAAAGTATTGGTCGGAGAGCAACGCGGTTTGCACCATTCGATTTCTCGTCACAAAATACGTCGGATTAGCCTCTTACCAACAGCATTGGAACAGTTTTTCCACTTTTGGATTTTTGCCTGGTCATTTTGCTAATTGAAATCGGCTACATTAACTATGTACAATCGCGACTGGTCATTACTATATTCAACATTTCATTATAAGTTATGTGCCCTTCGGTAGCCCAGACGACGTCAAATCTTTGGGCCAAGCCCATTTAACTCACCCAGCAAATGTCTTACTTCTAAGTCGAAGACAAACTCAATGTCTTTATCTACATGTAGAAAAACCACACCATTTGTATATAAAAAAAACAAAAGGTACTTGATACAATCCGCTGTAAAAAGTACAATTAAACACTGACCCACATCAATAAGGTGCCAAAGGATGCGCAATTGGGCCAGGCATCTCCAGCTGTTGAAAAATTGCAAATTTCCTTGGTTTCCATGGAGTAAGAGCCGTTGCTGGGCACGTGATCTTGACATCATTGATTATTCACTTGTGGCTACAGCCAAAAGTATTGGTCGGAGAGCAACGCGGTTTGCACCATTCGATTTCTCGTCACAAAATACGTCGGATTAGCCTCTTACCAACAGCATTGGAACAGTTTTTCCACTTTTGGATTTTTGCCTGGTCATTTTGCTAATTGAAATCGGCTACATTAACTATGTACAATCGCGACTGGTCATTACTATATTCAACATTTCATTATAAGTTATGTGCCCTTCGGTAGCCCAGACGACGTCAAATCTTTGGGCCAAGCCCATTTAACTCACCCAGCAAATGTCTTACTCCTAAGTCGAAGACAAACTCAATGTCTTTATCTACATGTAGAAAAACCACACCATTTGTATATAAAAAAAACAAAAGGTACTTGATACAATCCGCTGTAAAAAGTACAATTGAACACTGACCCACATCAATAAGGTGCCAAAGGATGCGCAATTGGGCCAGGCATCTCCAGCTGTTGAAAAATTGCAAATTTCCTTGGTTTCCATGGAGTAAGAGCCGTTGCTGGACACGTGATCTTGACATCATTGATTATTCACTTGTGGCTACAGCCAAAAGTATTGGTCGGAGAGCAACGCGGTTTGCACCATTCGATTTCTCGTCACAAAATACGTCGGATTAGCCTCTTACCAGCAGCATTGGAGCAGTTTTTCCACTTTTGGATTTTTGCCTGGTCTTTTTGCTAATTGAAATCGGCTACATTAACTATGTACAATCGCGACTGGTCATTACTATATTCAACATTTCATTATAAGTTATGTGCCCTTCGGTAGCCCAGACGACGTCAAATCTTTGGGCCAAGCCCATTTAACTCACCCAGCAAATGTCTTACTCCTAAATCGAAGACAAACTCAATGTCTTTATCTACATGTAGAAAAACCACACCATTTGTATATAAAAAAACAAAAGGTACTTGATACAATCCGCTGTAAAAAGTACAATTGAACACTGACCCACATCAATAAGGTGCCAAAGGATGCGCAATTGGGCCAGGCATCTCCAGCTGTTGAAAAATTGCAAATTTCCTTGGTTTCCATGGAGTAAGAGCCGTTGCTGGGCACGTGATCTTGACATCATTGATTATTCATTTGTGGCTACAGCCAAAAGTATTGGTCGGAGAGCAACGCGGTTTGCACCATTCGATTTCTCGTCACAAAATACGTCGGATTAGCCTCTTACCAGCAGCATTGGAACAGTTTTTCTACTTTTGGATTTTTGCCAGGTCTTTTTGCGAATTGAAATCGGCTACATTAACTATGTACAATCGCGACTGGTCATTACTATATTCAACTTTTCATTATAAGTTATGTGCCCTTCGGTAGCCCAGACGACGTCAAATCTTTGGGCCAAGCCCATTTAACTCACCCAACAAATGTCTTACTTCTAAGTCGAAGACAAACTCAATGTCTTTATCTACATGTAGAAAAACCACACCATTT
The DNA here is from genome assembly GCF_032854445.1 of Liolophura sinensis. Taxonomy (NCBI): domain Eukaryota; kingdom Metazoa; phylum Mollusca; class Polyplacophora; order Chitonida; family Chitonidae; genus Liolophura; species Liolophura sinensis. Next base: position 15,826 of record NW_027017966.1, read on the forward strand.
GTATATAAAAAAAACAAAAGGTACTTGATACAATCCGCTGTAAAAAGTACAATTGAACACTGACCCACATCAATAAGGTGCCAAAGGATGCGCAATTGGGCCAGGCATCTCCAGCTGTTGAAAAATTGCAAATTTCCTTGGTTTCCATGGAGTAAGAGCCGTTGCTGGGCACGTGATCTTGACATCATTGATTATTCATTTGTGGCTACAGCCAAAAGTATTGGTCGGAGAGCAACGCGGTTTGCACCATTCGATTTCTCGTCACAAAATACGTCGGATTAGCCTCTTACCAACAGCATTGGAACAGTTTTTCCACTTTTGGATTTTTGCCTGGTCATTTTGCTAATTGAAATCGGCTACATTAACTATGTACAATCGCGACCGGTCATTACTATATTCAACATTTCATTATAAGTTATGTGCCCTTCGGTAGCCCAGACGACGTCAAATCTTTGGGCCAAGCCCATTTAACTCACCCAGCAAATGTCTTACTTCTAAGTCGAAGACAAACTCAATGTCTTTATCTACATGTAGAAAAACCACACCATTTGTATATAAAAAAAACAAAAGGTACTTGATACAATCCGCTGTAAAAAGTACAATTAAACACTGACCCACATCAATAAGGTGCCAAAGGATGCGCAATTGGGCCAGGCATCTCCAGCTGTTGAAAAATTGCAAATTTCCTTGGTTTCCATGGAGTAAGAGCCGTTGCTGGGCACGTGATCTTGACATCATTGATTATTCACTTGTGGCTACAGCCAAAAGTATTGGTCGGAGAGCAACGCGGTTTGCACCATTCGATTTCTCGTCACAAAATACGTCGGATTAGCCTCTTACCAACAGCATTGGAACAGTTTTTCCACTTTTGGATTTTTGCCTGGTCATTTTGCTAATTGAAATCGGCTACATTAACTATGTACAATCGCGACTGGTCATTACTATATTCAACATTTCATTATAAGTTATGTGCCCTTCGGTAGCCCAGACGACGTCAAATCTTTGGGCCAAGCCCATTTAACTCACCCAGCAAATGTCTTACTCCTAAGTCGAAGACAAACTCAATGTCTTTATCTACATGTAGAAAAACCACACCATTTGTATATAAAAAAAACAAAAGGTACTTGATACAATCCGCTGTAAAAAGTACAATTGAACACTGACCCACATCAATAAGGTGCCAAAGGATGCGCAATTGGGCCAGGCATCTCCAGCTGTTGAAAAATTGCAAATTTCCTTGGTTTCCATGGAGTAAGAGCCGTTGCTGGACACGTGATCTTGACATCATTGATTATTCACTTGTGGCTACAGCCAAAAGTATTGGTCGGAGAGCAACGCGGTTTGCACCATTCGATTTCTCGTCACAAAATACGTCGGATTAGCCTCTTACCAGCAGCATTGGAGCAGTTTTTCCACTTTTGGATTTTTGCCTGGTCTTTTTGCTAATTGAAATCGGCTACATTAACTATGTACAATCGCGACTGGTCATTACTATATTCAACATTTCATTATAAGTTATGTGCCCTTCGGTAGCCCAGACGACGTCAAATCTTTGGGCCAAGCCCATTTAACTCACCCAGCAAATGTCTTACTCCTAAATCGAAGACAAACTCAATGTCTTTATCTACATGTAGAAAAACCACACCATTTGTATATAAAAAAAACAAAAGGTACTTGATACAATCCGCTGTAAAAAGTACAATTGAACACTGACCCACATCAATAAGGTGCCAAAGGATGCGCAATTGGGCCAGGCATCTCCAGCTGTTGAAAAATTGCAAATTTCCTTGGTTTCCATGGAGTAAGAGCCGTTGCTGGGCACGTGATCTTGACATCATTGATTATTCACTTGTGGCTACAGCCAAAAGTATTGGTCGGAGAGCAACGCGGTTTGCACCATTCGATTTCTCGTCACAAAATACGTCGGATTAGCCTCTTACCAGCAGCATTGGAACAGTTTTTCCACTTTTGGATTTTTGCCTGGTCTTTTTGCTAATTTAAATCGGCTACATTAACTATGTACAATCGCGACTGGTCATTACTATATTCAACATTTCATTATAAGTTATGTGCCCTTCGGTAGCCCAGACGACGTCAAATCTTTGGGCCAAGCTCATTTAACTCACCCAACAAATGTCTTACTTCTAAGTCGAAGACAAACTCAATGTCTTTATCTACATGTAGAAAAACCACACCATTTGTATATAAAAAAAACAAAAGGTACTTGATACAATCCGCTGTAAAAAGTACAATTGAACACTGACCCACATCAATAAGGTGCCAAAGGATGCGCAATTGGGCCAGGCATCTCCAGCTGTTGAAAAATTGCAAATTTCCTTGGTTTCCATGGAGTAAGAGCCGTTGCTGGGCACGTGATCTTGACATCATTGATTATTCATTTGTGGCTACAGCCAAAAGTATTGGTCGGAGAGCAACGCGGTTTGCACCATTCGATTTCTCGTCACAAAATACGTCGGATTAGCCTCTTACCAGCAGCATTGGAACAGTTTTTCTACTTTTGGATTTTTGCCAGGTCTTTTTGCGAATTGAAATCGGCTACATTAACTATGTACAATCGCGACTGGTCATTACTATATTCAACTTTTCATTATAAGTTATGTGCCCTTCGGTAGCCCAGACGACGTCAAATCTTTGGGCCAAGCCCATTTAACTCACCCAACAAATGTCTTACTTCTAAGTCGAAGACAAACTCAATGTCTTTATCTACATGTAGAAAAACCACACCATTTGTATATAAAAAAAACAAAAGGTACTTGATACAATCCGCTGTAAAAAGTACAATTGAACACTGACCCACATCAATAAGGTGCCAAAGGATGCGCAATTGGGCCAGGCATCTCCAGCTGTTGAAAAATTGCAAATTTCCTTGGTTTCCATGGAGTAAGAGCCGTTGCTGGGCACGTGATCTTGACATCATTGATTATTCATTTGTGGCTACAGCCAAAAGTATTGGTCGGAGAGCAACGCGGTTTGCACCATTCGATTTCTCGTCACAAAATACGTCGGATTAGCCTCTTACCAACAGCATTGGAACAGTTTTTCCACTTTTGGATTTTTGCCTGGTCATTTTGCTAATTGAAATCGGCTACATTAACTATGTACAATCGCGACTGGTCATTACTATATTCAACATTTCATTATAAGTTATGTGCCCTTCGGTAGCCCAGACGACGTCAAATCTTTGGGCCAAGCCCATTTAACTCACCCAGCAAATGTCTTACTTCTAAGTCGAAGACAAACTCAATGTCTTTATCTACATGTAGAAAAACCACACCATTTGTATATAAAAAAAACAAAAGGTACTTGATACAATCCGCTGTAAAAAGTACAATTAAACACTGACCCACATCAATAAGGTGCCAAAGGATGCGCAATTGGGCCAGGCATCTCCAGCTGTTGAAAAATTGCAAATTTCCTTGGTTTCCATGGAGTAAGAGCCGTTGCTGGGCACGTGATCTTGACATCATTGATTATTCACTTGTGGCTACAGCCAAAAGTATTGGTCGGAGAGCAACGCGGTTTGCACCATTCGATTTCTCGTCACAAAATACGTCGGATTAGCCTCTTACCAACAGCATTGGAACAGTTTTTCCACTTTTGGATTTTTGCCTGGTCATTTTGCTAATTGAAATCGGCTACATTAACTATGTACAATCGCGACTGGTCATTACTATATTCAACATTTCATTATAAGTTATGTGCCCTTCGGTAGCCCAGACGACGTCAAATCTTTGGGCCAAGCCCATTTAACTCACCCAGCAAATGTCTTACTCCTAAGTCGAAGACAAACTCAATGTCTTTATCTACATGTAGAAAAACCACACCATTTGTATATAAAAAAAACAAAAGGTACTTGATACAATCCGCTGTAAAAAGTACAATTGAACACTGACCCACATCAATAAGGTGCCAAAGGATGCGCAATTGGGCCAGGCATCTCCAGCTGTTGAAAAATTGCAAATTTCCTTGGTTTCCATGGAGTAAGAGCCGTTGCTGGACACGTGATCTTGACATCATTGATTATTCACTTGTGGCTACAGCCAAAAGTATTGGTCGGAGAGCAACGCGGTTTGCACCATTCGATTTCTCGTCACAAAATACGTCGGATTAGCCTCTTACCAGCAGCATTGGAGCAGTTTTTCCACTTTTGGATTTTTGCCTGGTCTTTTTGCTAATTGAAATCGGCTACATTAACTATGTACAATCGCGACTGGTCATTACTATATTCAACATTTCATTATAAGTTATGTGCCCTTCGGTAGCCCAGACGACGTCAAATCTTTGGGCCAAGCCCATTTAACTCACCCAGCAAATGTCTTCCTTCTAAGTCGAAGACAAACTCAATGTCTTTATCTACATGTAGAAAAACCACACCATTTGTATATAAAAAAAACACAAGGTACTTGATACAACCCGCTGTAAAAAGTACAATTGAACACTGACCCACATCAATAAGGTGCCAAAGGATGCGCAATTGGGCCAGGCATCTCCAGCTGTTGAAAAATTGCAAATTTCCTTGGTTTCCATGGAGTAAGAGCCGTTGCTGGGCACGTGATCTTGGCATCATTGATTATTCATTTGTGGCTACAGCCAAAAGTATTGGTCGGAGAGCAACGCGGTTTGCACCATTCGATTTCTCGTCACAAAATACGTCGGATTAGCCTCTTACCAACAGCATTGGAACAGTTTTTCCACTTTTGGATTTTTGCCTGGTCATTTTGCTAATTGAAATCGGCTACATTAACTATGTACAATCGCGACTGGTCATTACTATATTCAACTTTTCATTATAAGTTATGTGCCCTTCGGTAGCCCAGACGACGTCAAATCTTTGGGCCAAGCCCATTTAACTCGCCCAACAAATGTCTTACTTCTAAGTCGAAGACAAACTCAATGTCTTTATCTACATGTAGAAAAACCACACCATTTGTATATAAAAAAAACACAAGGTACTTGATACAATCCGCTGTAAAAAGTACAATTGAACACTGACCCACATCAATAAGGTGCCAAAGGATGCGCAATTGGGCCAGGCATCTCCAGCTGTTGAAAAATTGCAAATTTCCTTGGTTTCCATGGAGTAAGAGCCGTTGCTGGGCACGTGATCTTGACATCATTGATTATTCATTTGTGGCTACAGCCAAAAGTATTGGTCGGAGAGCAACGCGGTTTGCACCATTCGATTTCTCGTCACAAAATACGTCGGATTAGCATCTTACCAACAGCATTGGAACAGTTTTTCTACTTTTGGATTTTTGCCTGGTCTTTTTGCGAATTGAAATCGGCTACATTAACTATGTACAATCGCGACTGGTCATTACTATATTCAACTTTTCATTATAAGTTATGTGCCCTTCGGTAGCCCAGACGACGTCAAATCTTTGGGCCAAGCCCATTTAACTCACCCAGCAAATGTCTTACTCCTAAATCGAAGACAAACTCAATGTCTTTATCTACATGTAGAAAAACCACACCATTTGTATATAAAAAAAAACAAAAGGTACTTGATACAATCCGCTGTAAAAAGTACAATTAAACACTGACCCACATCAATAAGGTGCCAAAGGATGCGCAATTGGGCCAGGCATCTCCAGCTGTTGAAAAATTGCAAATTTCCTTGGTTTCCATGGAGTAAGAGCCGTTGCTGGGCACGTGATCTTGACATCATTGATTATTCATTTGTGGCTACAGCCAAAAGAATTGGTCGGAGAGCAACGCGGTTTGCACCATTCGATTTCTCGTCACAAAATACGTCGGATTAGCCTCTTACCAACAGCATTGGAACAGTTTTTCCACTTTTGGATTTTTGCCTGGTCTTTTTGCGAATTGAAATCGGCTACATTAACTATGTACAATCGCGACTGGTCATTACTATATTCAACTTTTCATTATAAGTTATGTGCCCTTCGGTAGCCCAGACGACGTCAAATCTTTGGGCCAAGCCCATTTAACTCACCCAACAAATGTCTTACTTCTAAGTCGAAGACAAACTCAATGTCTTTATCTACATGTAGAAAAACCACACCATTTGTATATAAAAAAAACAAAAGGTACTTGATACAATCCGCTGTAAAAAGTACAATTGAACACTGACCCACATCAATAAGGTGCCAAAGGATGCGCAATTGGGCCAGGCATCTCCAGCTGTTGAAAAATTGCAAATTTCCTTGGTTTCCATGGAGTAAGAGCCGTTGCTGGGCACGTGATCTTGACATCATTGATTATTCATTTGTGGCTACAGCCAAAAGTATTGGTCGGAGAGCAACGCGGTTTACACCATTCGATTTCTCGTCACAAAATACGTCGGATTAGCCTCTTACCAACAGCATTGGAACAGTTTTTCCACTTTTGGATTTTTGCCTGGTCATTTTGCTAATTGAAATCGGCTACATTAACTATGTACAATCGCGACTGGTCATTACTATATTCAACATTTCATTATAAGTTATGTGCCCTTCGGTAGCCCAGACGACGTCAAATCTTTGGGCCAAGCCCATTTAACTCACCCAGCAAATGTCTTACTCCTAAATCGAAGACAAACTCAATGTCTTTATCTACATGTAGAAAAACCACACCATTTGTATATAAAAAAAACAAAAGGTACTTGATACAATCCGCTGTAAAAAGTACAATTGAACACTGACCCACATCAATAAGGTGCCAAAGGATGCGCAATTGGGCCAGGCATCTCCAGCTGTTGAAAAATTGCAAATTTCCTTGGTTTCCATGGAGTAAGAGCCGTTGCTGGGCACGTGATCTTGACATCATTGATTATTCACTTGTGGCTACAGCCAAAAGTATTGGTCGGAGAGCAACGCGGTTTGCACCATTCGATTTCTCGTCACAAAATACGTCGGATTAGCCTCTTACCAACAGCATTGGAACAGTTTTTCCAATTTTGGATTTTTGCCTGGTCATTTTGCTAATTGAAATCGGCTACATTAACTATGTACAATCGCTACTGGTCATTACTATATTCAACATTTCATTATAAGTTATGTGCCCTTCGGTAGCCCAGACGACGTCAAATCTTTGGGCCAAGCCCATTTAACTCACCCAGCAAATGTCTTACTCCTAAGTCGAAGACAAACTCAATGTCTTTATCTACATGTAGAAAAACCACACCATTTGTATATAAAAAAAACAAAAGGTACTTGATACAATCCGCTGTAAAAAGTACAATTGAACACTGACCCACATCAATAGGGTGCCAAAGGATGCGCAATTGGGCCAGGCATCTCCAGCTGTTGAAAAATTGCAAATTTCCTTGGTTTTGCATGGAGTAAGAGCCGTTGCTGGACACGTGATCTTGACATCATTGATTATTCACTTGTGGCTACAGCCAAAAGTATTGGTCGGAGAGCAACGCGGTTTGCACCATTCGATTTCTCGTCACAAAATACGTCGGATTAGCCTCTTACCAGCAGCATTGGAACAGTTTTTCCACTTTTGGATTTTTGCCTGGTCTTTTTGCTAATTGAAATCGGCTACATTAACTATGTACAATCGCGACTGGTCATTACTATATTCAACATTTCATTATAAGTTATGTGCCCTTCGGTAGCCCAGACGACGTCAAATCTTTGGGCCAAGCCCATTTAACTCACCCAGCAAATGTCTTCCTTCTAAGTCGAAGACAAACTCAATGTCTTTATCTACATGTAGAAAAACCACACCATTTGTATATAAAAAAAACACAAGGTACTTGATACAACCCGCTGTAAAAAGTACAATTGAACACTGACCCACATCAATAAGGTGCCAAAGGATGCGCAATTGGGCCAGGCATCTCCAGCTGTTGAAAAATTGCAAATTTCCTTGGTTTCCATGGAGTAAGAGCCGTTGCTGGGCACGTGATCTTGACATCATTGATTATTCATTTGTGGCTACAGCCAAAAGTATTGGTCGGAGAGCAACGCGGTTTGCACCATTCGATTTCTCGTCACAAAATACGTCGGATTAGCCTCTTACCAGCAGCATTGGAACAGTTTTTTCCACTTTTGGATTTTTGCCAGGTCTTTTTGGTAATTGAAATCGGCTACATTAACTATGTACAATCGCGACTGGTCATTACTATATTCAACATTTCATTATAAGTTATGTGCCCTTCGGTAGCCCAGACGACGTCAAATCTTTGGGCCAAGCCCATTTAACTCACCCAGCAAATGTCTTACTCCTAAATCGAAGACAAACTCAATGTCTTTATCTACATGTAGAAAAACCACACCATTTGTATATAAAAAAAACAAAAGGTACTTGATACAATCCGCTGTAAAAAGTACAATTGAACACTGACCCACATCAATAAGGTGCCAAAGGATGCGCAATTGGGCCAGGCATCTCCAGCTGTTGAAAAATTGCAAATTTCCTTGGTTTCCATGGAGTAAGAGCCGTTGCTGGGCACGTGATCTTGACATCATTGATTATTCATTTGTGGCTACAGCCAAAAGTATTGGTCGGAGAGCAACGCGGTTTGCACCATTCGATTTCTCGTCACAAAATACGTCGGATTAGCCTCTTACCAGCAGCATTGGAACAGTTTTTCCACTTTTGGATTTTTGCCTGGTCTTTTTGCTAATTTAAATCGGCTACATTAACTATGTACAATCGCGACTGGTCATTACTATATTCAACATTTCATTATAAGTTATGTGCCCTTCGGTAGCCCAGACGACGTCAAATCTTTGGGCCAAGCTCATTTAACTCACCCAACAAATGTCTTACTTCTAAGTCGAAGACAAACTCAATGTCTTTATCTACATGTAGAAAAACCACACCATTTGTATATAAAAAAAACAAAAGGTACTTGATACAATCCGCTGTAAAAAGTACAATTGAACACTGACCCACATCAATAAGGTGCCAAAGGATGCGCAATTGGGCCAGGCATCTCCAGCTGTTGAAAAATTGCAAATTTCCTTGGTTTCCATGGAGTAAGAGCCGTTGCTGGGCACGTGATCTTGACATCATTGATTATTCATTTGTGGCTACAGCCAAAAGTATTGGTCGGAGAGCAACGCGGTTTGCACCATTCGATTTCTCGTCACAAAATACGTCGGATTAGCCTCTTACCAGCAGCATTGGAACAGTTTTTCTACTTTTGGATTTTTGCCAGGTCTTTTTGCGAATTGAAATCGGCTACATTAACTATGTACAATCGCGACTGGTCATTACTATATTCAACTTTTCATTATAAGTTATGTGCCCTTCGGTAGCCCAGACGACGTCAAATCTTTGGGCCAAGCCCATTTAACTCACCCAACAAATGTCTTACTTCTAAGTCGAAGACAAACTCAATGTCTTTATCTACATGTAGAAAAACCACACCATTTGTATATAAAAAAAACAAAAGGTACTTGATACAATCCGCTGTAAAAAGTACAATTGAACACTGACCCACATCAATAAGGTGCCAAAGGATGCGCAATTGGGCCAGGCATCTCCAGCTGTTGAAAAATTGCAAATTTCCTTGGTTTCCATGGAGTAAGAGCCGTTGCTGGGCACGTGATCTTGACATCATTGATTATTCATTTGTGGCTACAGCCAAAAGTATTGGTCGGAGAGCAACGCGGTTTGCACCATTCGATTTCTCGTCACAAAATACGTCGGATTAGCCTCTTACCAACAGCATTGGAACAGTTTTTCCACTTTTGGATTTTTGCCTGGTCATTTTGCTAATTGAAATCGGCTACATTAACTATGTACAATCGCGACTGGTCATTACTATATTCAACATTTCATTATAAGTTATGTGCCCTTCGGTAGCCCAGACGACGTCAAATCTTTGGGCCAAGCCCATTTAACTCACCCAGCAAATGTCTTACTTCTAAGTCGAAGACAAACTCAATGTCTTTATCTACATGTAGAAAAACCACACCATTTGTATATAAAAAAAAACAAAAGGTACTTGATACAATCCGCTGTAAAAAGTACAATTAAACACTGACCCACATCAATAAGGTGCCAAAGGATGCGCAATTGGGCCAGGCATCTCCAGCTGTTGAAAAATTGCAAATTTCCTTGGTTTCCATGGAGTAAGAGCCGTTGCTGGGCACGTGATCTTGACATCATTGATTATTCACTTGTGGCTACAGCCAAAAGTATTGGTCGGAGAGCAACGCGGTTTGCACCATTCGATTTCTCGTCACAAAATACGTCGGATTAGCCTCTTACCAACAGCATTGGAACAGTTTTTCCACTTTTGGATTTTTGCCTGGTCATTTTGCTAATTGAAATCGGCTACATTAACTATGTACAATCGCGACTGGTCATTACTATATTCAACATTTCATTATAAGTTATGTGCCCTTCGGTAGCCCAGACGACGTCAAATCTTTGGGCCAACCCATTTAACTCACCCAGCAAATGTCTTACTCCTAAGTCGAAGACAAACTCAATGTCTTTATCTACATGTAGAAAAACCACACCATTTGTATATAAAAAAAACAAAAGGTACTTGATACAATCCGCTGTAAAAAGTACAATTGAACACTGACCCACATCAATAAGGTGCCAAAGGATGCGCAATTGGGCCAGGCATCTCCAGCTGTTGAAAAATTGCAAATTTCCTTGGTTTCCATGGAGTAAGAGCCGTTGCTGGACACGTGATCTTGACATCATTGATTATTCACTTGTGGCTACAGCCAAAAGTATTGGTCGGAGAGCAACGCGGTTTGCACCATTCGATTTCTCGTCACAAAATACGTCGGATTAGCCTCTTACCAGCAGCATTGGAGCAGTTTTTCCACTTTTGGATTTTTGCCTGGTCTTTTTGCTAATTGAAATCGGCTACATTAACTATGTACAATCGCGACTGGTCATTACTATATTCAACATTTCATTATAAGTTATGTGCCCTTCGGTAGCCCAGACGACGTCAAATCTTTGGGCCAAGCCCATTTAACTCACCCAGCAAATGTCTTCCTTCTAAGTCGAAGACAAACTCAATGTCTTTATCTACATGTAGAAAAACCACACCATTTGTATATAAAAAAAACACAAGGTACTTGATACAACCCGCTGTAAAAAGTACAATTGAACACTGACCCACATCAATAAGGTGCCAAAGGATGCGCAATTGGGCCAGGCATCTCCAGCTGTTGAAAAATTGCAAATTTCCTTGGTTTCCATGGAGTAAGAGCCGTTGCTGGGCAAGTGATCTTGGCATCATTGATTATTCATTTGTGGCTACAGCCAAAAGTATTGGTCGGAGAGCAACGCGGTTTGCACCATTCGATTTCTCGTCACAAAATACGTCGGATTAGCCTCTTACCAACAGCATTGGAACAGTTTTTCCACTTTTGGATTTTTGCCTGGTCATTTTGCTAATTGAAATCGGCTACATTAACTATGTACAATCGCGACTGGTCATTACTATATTCAACTTTTCATTATAAGTTATGTGCCCTTCGGTAGCCCAGACGACGTCAAATCTTTGGGCCAAGCCCATTTAACTCGCCCAACAAATGTCTTACTTCTAAGTCGAAGACAAACTCAATGTCTTTATCTACATGTAGAAAAACCACACCATTTGTATATAAAAAAAACACAAGGTACTTGATACAATCCGCTGTAAAAAGTACAATTGAACACTGACCCACATCAATAAGGTGCCAAAGGATGCGCAATTGGGCCAGGCATCTCCAGCTGTTGAAAAATTGCAAATTTCCTTGGTTTCCATGGAGTAAGAGCCGTTGCTGGGCACGTGATCTTGACATCATTGATTATTCATTTGTGGCTACAGCCAAAAGTATTGGTCGGAGAGCAACGCGGTTTGCACCATTCGATTTCTCGTCACAAAATACGTCGGATTAGCATCTTACCAACAGCATTGGAACAGTTTTTCTACTTTTGGATTTTTGCCAGGTCTTTTTGCGAATTGAAATCGGCTACATTAACTATGTACAATCGCGACTGGTCATTACTATATTCAACTTTTCATTATAAGTTATGTGCCCTTCGGTAGCCCAGACGACGTCAAATCTTTGGGCCAAGCCCATTTAACTCACCCAGCAAATGTCTTACTCCTAAATCGAAGACAAACTCAATGTCTTTATCTACATGTAGAAAAACCACACCATTTGTATATAAAAAAAACAAAAGGTACTTGATACAATCCGCTGTAAAAAGTACAATTAAACACTGACCCACATCAATAAGGTGCCAAAGGATGCGCAATTGGGCCAGGCATCTCCAGCTGTTGAAAAATTGCAAATTTCCTTGGTTTCCATGGAGTAAGAGCCGTTGCTGGGCACGTGATCTTGACATCATTGATTATTCATTTGTGGCTACAGCCAAAAGAATTGGTCGGAGAGCAACGCGGTTTGCACCATTCGATTTCTCGTCACAAAATACGTCGGATTAGCCTCTTACCAACAGCATTGGAACAGTTTTTCCACTTTTGGATTTTTGCCTGGTCTTTTTGCGAATTGAAATCGGCTACATTAACTATGTACAATCGCGACTGGTCATTACTATATTCAACTTTTCATTATAAGTTATGTGCCCTTCGGTAGCCCAGACGACGTCAAATCTTTGGGCCAAGCCCATTTAACTCACCCAACAAATGTCTTACTTCTAAGTCGAAGACAAACTCAATGTCTTTATCTACATGTAGAAAAACCACACCATTTGTATATAAAAAAAACAAAAGGTACTTGATACAATCCGCTGTAAAAAGTACAATTGAACACTGACCCACATCAATAAGGTGCCAAAGGATGCGCAATTGGGCCAGGCATCTCCAGCTGTTGAAAAATTGCAAATTTCCTTGGTTTCCATGGAGTAAGAGCCGTTGCTGGGCACGTGATCTTGACATCATTGATTATTCATTTGTGGCTACAGCCAAAAGTATTGGTCGGAGAGCAACGCGGTTTACACCATTCGATTTCTCGTCACAAAATACGTCGGATTAGCCTCTTACCAACAGCATTGGAACAGTTTTTCCACTTTTGGATTTTTGCCTGGTCATTTTGCTAATTGAAATCGGCTACATTAACTATGTACAATCGCGACTGGTCATTACTATATTCAACATTTCATTATAAGTTATGTGCCCTTCGGTAGCCCAGACGACGTCAAATCTTTGGGCCAAGCCCATTTAACTCACCCAGCAAATGTCTTACTCCTAAATCGAAGACAAACTCAATGTCTTTATCTACATGTAGAAAAACCACACCATTTGTATATAAAAAAAACAAAAGGTACTTGATACAATCCGCTGTAAAAAGTACAATTGAACACTGACCCACATCAATAAGGTGCCAAAGGATGCGCAATTGGGCCAGGCATCTCCAGCTGTTGAAAAATTGCAAATTTCCTTGGTTTCCATGGAGTAAGAGCCGTTGCTGGGCACGTGATCTTGACATCATTGATTATTCACTTGTGGCTACAGCCAAAAGTATTGGTCGGAGAGCAACGCGGTTTGCACCATTCGATTTCTCGTCACAAAATACGTCGGATTAGCCTCTTACCAACAGCATTGGAACAGTTTTTCCACTTTTGGATTTTTGCCTGGTCTTTTTGCTAATTGAAATCGGCTACATTAACTATGTACAATCGCGACTGGTCATTACTATATTCAACATTTCATTATAAGTTATGTGCCCTTCGGTAGCCCAGACGACGTCAAATCTTTGGGCCAAGCCCATTTAACTCACCCAGCAAATGTCTTCCTTCTAAGTCGAAGACAAACTCATTGTCTTTATCTACATGTAGAAAAAACCACACCATTTGTATATAAAAAAAACACAAGGTACTTGATACAACCCGCTGTAAAAAGTACAATTGAACACTGACCCACATCAATAAGGTGCCAAAGGATGCGCAATTGGGCCAGGCATCTCCAGCTGTTGAAAAATTGCAAATTTCCTTGGTTTCCATGGAGTAAGAGCCGTTGCTGGGCACGTGATCTTGACATCATTGATTATTCATTTGTGGCTACAGCCAAAAGTATTGGTCGGAGAGCAACGCGGTTTGCACCATTCGATTTCTCGTCACAAAATACGTCGGATTAGCCTCTTACCAGCAGCATTGGAACAGTTTTTCCACTTTTGGATTTTTGCCAGGTCTTTTTGGTAATTGAAATCGGCTACATTAACTATGTACAATCGCGACTGGTCATTACTATATTCAACATTTCATTATAAGTTATGTGCCCTTCGGTAGCCCAGACGACGTCAAATCTTTGGGCCCAAGCCCATTTAACTCACCCAGCAAATGTCTTACTCCTAAATCGAAGACAAACTCAATGTCTTTATCTACATGTAGAAAAACCACACCATTTGTATATAAAAAAAACAAAAGGTACTTGATACAATCCGCTGTAAAAAGTACAATTGAACACTGACCCACATCAATAAGGTGCCAAAGGATGCGCAATTGGGCCAGGCATCTCCAGCTGTTGAAAAATTGCAAATTTCCTTGGTTTCCATGGAGTAAGAGCCGTTGCTGGGCACGTGATCTTGACATCATTGATTATTCATTTGTGGCTACAGCCAAAAGTATTGGTCGGAGAGCAACGCGGTTTGCACCATTCGATTTCTCGTCACAAAATACGTCGGATTAGCCTCTTACCAGCAGCATTGGAACAGTTTTTCCACTTTTGGATTTTTGCCTGGTCTTTTTGCTAATTTAAATCGGCTACATTAACTATGTACAATCGCGACTGGTCATTACTATATTCAACATTTCATTATAAGTTATGTGCCCTTCGGTAGCCCAGACGACGTCAAATCTTTGGGCCAAGCTCATTTAACTCACCCAACAAATGTCTTACTTCTAAGTCGAAGACAAACTCAATGTCTTTATCTACATGTAGAAAAACCACACCATTTGTATATAAAAAAAACAAAAGGTACTTGATACAATCCGCTGTAAAAAGTACAATTGAACACTGACCCACATCAATAAGGTGCCAAAGGATGCGCAATTGGGCCAGGCATCTCCAGCTGTTGAAAAATTGCAAATTTCCTTGGTTTCCATGGAGTAAGAGCCGTTGCTGGGCACGTGATCTTGACATCATTGATTATTCATTTGTGGCTACAGCCAAAAGTATTGGTCGGAGAGCAACGCGGTTTGCACCATTCGATTTCTCGTCACAAAATACGTCGGATTAGCCTCTTACCAGCAGCATTGGAACAGTTTTTCTACTTTTGGATTTTTGCCAGGTCTTTTTGCGAATTGAAATCGGCTACATTAACTATGTACAATCGCGACTGGTCATTACTATATTCAACTTTTCATTATAAGTTATGTGCCCTTCGGTAGCCCAGACGACGTCAAATCTTTGGGCCAAGCCCATTTAACTCACCCAACAAATGTCTTACTTCTAAGTCGAAGACAAACTCAATGTCTTTATCTACATGTAGAAAAACCACACCATTTGTATATAAAAAAAACAAAAGGTACTTGATACAATCCGCTGTAAAAAGTACAATTGAACACTGACCCACATCAATAAGGTGGCAAAGGATGCGCAATTGGGCCAGGCATCTCCAGCTGTTGAAAAATTGCAAATTTCCTTGGTTTCCATGGAGTAAGAGCCGTTGCTGGGCACGTGATCTTGACATCATTGATTATTCATTTGTGGCTACAGCCAAAAGTATTGGTCGGAGAGCAACGCGGTTTGCACCATTCGATTTCTCGTCACAAAATACGTCGGATTAGCCTCTTACCAACAGCATTGGAACAGTTTTTCCACTTTTGGATTTTTGCCTGGTCATTTTGCTAATTGAAATCGGCTACATTAACTATGTACAATCGCGACTGGTCATTACTATATTCAACATTTCATTATAAGTTATGTGCCCTTCGGTAGCCCAGACGACGTCAAATCTTTGGGCCAAGCCCATTTAACTCACCCAGCAAATGTCTTACTTCTAAGTCGAAGACAAACTCAATGTCTTTATCTACATGTAGAAAAACCACACCATTTGTATATAAAAAAAACAAAAGGTACTTGATACAATCCGCTGTAAAAAGTACAATTGAACACTGACCCACATCAATAAGGTGCCAAAGGATGCGCAATTGGGCCAGGCATCTCCAGCTGTTGAAAAATTGCAAATTTCCTTGGTTTCCATGGAGTAAGAGCCGTTGCTGGGCACGTGATCTTGACATCATTGATTATTCACTTGTGGCTACAGCCAAAAGTATTGGTCGGAGAGCAACGCGGTTTGCACCATTCGATTTCTCGTCACAAAATACGTCGGATTAGCCTCTTACCAACAGCATTGGAACAGTTTTTCCACTTTTGGATTTTTGCCTGGTCATTTTGCTAATTGAAATCGGCTACATTAACTATGTACAATCGCGACTGGTCATTACTATATTCAACATTTCATTATAAGTTATGTGCCCTTCGGTAGCCCAGACGACGTCAAATCTTTGGGCCAAGCCCATTTAACTCACCCAGCAAATGTCTTCCTTCTAAGTCGAAGACAAACTCAATGTCTTTATCTACATGTAGAAAAACCACACCATTTGTATATAAAAAAAACACAAGGTACTTGATACAACCCGCTGTAAAAAGTACAATTGAACACTGACCCACATCAATAAGGTGCCAAAGGATGCGCAATTGGGCCAGGCATCTCCAGCTGTTGAAAAATTGCAAATTTCCTTGGTTTCCATGGAGTAAGAGCCGTTGCTGGGCACGTGATCTTGACATCATTGATTATTCATTTGTGGCTACAGCCAAAAGTATTGGTCGGAGAGCAACGCGGTTTGCACCATTCGATTTCTCGTCACAAAATACGTCGGATTAGGCTCTTGCCAGCAGCATTGGAACAGTTTTTCTACTTTTGGATTTTTGCCTGGTCTTTTTGCTAATTGAAATCGGCTACATTAACTATGTACAATCGCGACTGGTCATTACTATATTCAACTTTTCATTATAAGTTATGTGCCCTTCGGTAGCCCAGACGACGTCAAATCTTTGGGCCAAGCCCATTTAACTCACCCAACAAATGTCTTACTTCTAAGTCGAAGACAAACTCAATGTCTTTATCTACATGTAGAAAAACCACACCATTTGTATATAAAAAAAAACAAAAGGTACTTGATACAATCCGCTGTAAAAAGTACAATTGAACACTGACCCACATCAATAAGGTGCCAAAGGATGCGCAATTGGGCCAGGCATCTCCAGCTGTTCAAAAATTGCAAATTTCCTTGGTTTCCATGGAGTAAGAGCCGTTGCTGGGCACGTGATCTTGACATCATTGATTATTCATTTGTGGCTACAGCCAAAAGTATTGGTCGGAGAGCAACGCGGTTTGCACCATTCGATTTCTCGTCACAAAATACGTCGGATTAGCCTCTTACCAACAGCATTGGAACAGTTTTTCCACTTTTGGATTTTTGCCTGGTCATTTTGCTAATTGAAATCGGCTACATTAACTATGTACAATCGCGACTGGTCATTACTATATTCAACATTTCATTATAAGTTATGTGCCCTTCGGTAGCCCAGACGACGTCAAATCTTTGGGCCAAGCCCATTTAACTCACCCAGCAAATGTCCTACTCCTAAGTCGAAGACAAACTCAATGTCTTTATCTACATGTAGAAAAACCACACCATTTGTATATAAAAAAAACAAAAGGTACTTGATACAATCCGCTGTAAAAAGTACAATTGAACACTGACCCACATCAATAAGGTGCCAAAGGATGCGCAATTGGGCCAGGCATCTCCAGCTGTTGAAAAATTGCAAATTTCCTTGGTTTCCATGGAGTAAGAGCCGTTGCTGGGCACGTGATCTTGACATCATTGATTATTCATTTGTGGCTACAGCCAAAAGTATTGGTCGGAGAGCAACGCGGTTTGCACCATTCGATTTCTCGTCACAAAATACGTCGGATTAGCCTCTTACCAGCAGCATTGGAACAGTTTTTCCACTTTTGAATTTTTGCCTGGTCTTTTTGCTAATTGAAATCGGCTACATTAACTATGTACAATCGCGACTGGTCATTACTATATTCAACTTTTCATTATAAGTTATGTGCCCTTCGGTAGCCCAGACGACGTCAAATCTTTGGGCCAAGCCCATTTAACTCGCCCAACAAATGTCTTATTTCTAAGTCGAAGACAAACTCAATGTCTTTATCTACATGTAGAAAAACCACACCATTTGTATATAAAAAAAACACAAGGTACTTGATACAATCCGCTGTAAAAAGTACAATTGAACACTGACCCACATCAATAAGGTGCCAAAGGATGCGCAATTGGGCCAGGCATCTCCAGCTGTTGAAAAATTGCAAATTTCCTTGGTTTCCATGGAGTAAGAGCCGTTGCTGGGCACGTGATCTTGACATCATTGATTATTCATTTGTGGCTACAGCCAAAAGTATTGGTCGGAGAGCAACGCGGTTTGCACCATTCGATTTCTCGTCACAAAATACGTCGGATTAGCATCTTACCAACAGCATTGGAACAGTTTTTCTACTTTTGGATTTTTGCCTGGTCTTTTTGCGAATTGAAATCGGCTACATTAACTATGTACAATCGCGACTGGTCATTACTATATTCAACTTTTCATTATAAGTTATGTGCCCTTCGGTAGCCCAGACGACGTCAAATCTTTGGGCCAAGCCCATTTAACTCACCCAGCAAATGTCTTACTCCTAAATCGAAGACAAACTCAATGTCTTTATCTACATGTAGAAAAACCACACCATTTGTATATAAAAAAAACAAAAGGTACTTGATACAATCCGCTGTAAAAAGTACAATTGAACACTGACCCACATCAATAAGGTGACAAAGGATGCGCAGATGGGCCAGGCATCTCCAGCTGTTGAAAAATTGCAAATTTCCTTGGTTTCCATGGAGTAAGAGCCGTTGCTGGGCACGTGATCTTGACATCATTGATTATTCATTTGTGGCTACAGCCAAAAGTATTGGTCGGAGAGCAACGCGGTTTACACCATTCGATTTCTCGTCACAAAATACGTCGGATTAGCCTCTTACCAACAGCATTGGAACAGTTTTTCCACTTTTGGATTTTTGCCTGGTCTTTTTGCGAATTGAAATCGGCTACATTAACTATGTACAATCGCGACTGGTCATTACTATATTCAACTTTTCATTATAAGTTATGTGCCCTTCGGTAGCCCAGACGACGTCAAATCTTTGGGCCAAGCCCATTTAACTCACCCAACAAATGTCTTACTTCTAAGTCGAAGACAAACTCAATGTCTTTATCTACATGTAGAAAAACCACACCATTTGTATATAAAAAAAACAAAAGGTACTTGATACAATCCGCTGTAAAAAGTACAATTGAACACTGACCCACATCAATAAGGTGCCAAAGGATGCGCAATTGGGCCAGGCATCTCCAGCTGTTCAAAAATTGCAAATTTCCTTGGTTTCCATGGAGTAAGAGCCGTTGCTGGGCACGTGATCTTGACATCATTGATTATTCATTTGTGGCTACAGCCAAAAGTATTGGTCGGAGAGCAACGCGGTTTGCACCATTCGATTTCTCGTCACAAAATACGTCGGATTAGCCTCTTACCAACAGCATTGGAACAGTTTTTCCACTTTTGGATTTTTGCCTGGTCATTTTGCTAATTGAAATCGGCTACATTAACTATGTACAATCGCGACTGGTCATTACTATATTCAACATTTCATTATAAGTTATGTGCCCTTCGGTAGCCCAGACGACGTCAAATCTTTGGGCCAAGCCCATTTAACTCACCCAGCAAATGTCCTACTCCTAAGTCGAAGACAAACTCAATGTCTTTATCTACATGTAGAAAAACCACACCATTTGTATATAAAAAAAACAAAAGGTACTTGATACAATCCGCTGTAAAAAGTACAATTGAACACTGACCCACATCAATAAGGTGCCAAAGGATGCGCAATTGGGCCAGGCATCTCCAGCTGTTGAAAAATTGCAAATTTCCTTGGTTTCCATGGAGTAAGAGCCGTTGCTGGGCACGTGATCTTGACATCATTGATTATTCATTTGTGGCTACAGCCAAAAGTATTGGTCGGAGAGCAACGCGGTTTGCACCATTCGATTTCTCGTCACAAAATACGTCGGATTAGCCTCTTACCAGCAGCATTGGAACAGTTTTTCCACTTTTGAATTTTTGCCTGGTCTTTTTGCTAATTGAAATCGGCTACATTAACTATGTACAATCGCGACTGGTCATTACTATATTCAACTTTTCATTATAAGTTATGTGCCCTTCGGTAGCCCAGACGACGTCAAATCTTTGGGCCAAGCCCATTTAACTCGCCCAACAAATGTCTTATTTCTAAGTCGAAGACAAACTCAATGTCTTTATCTACATGTAGAAAAACCACACCATTTGTATATAAAAAAAACACAAGGTACTTGATACAATCCGCTGTAAAAAGTACAATTGAACACTGACCCACATCAATAAGGTGCCAAAGGATGCGCAATTGGGCCAGGCATCTCCAGCTGTTGAAAAATTGCAAATTTCCTTGGTTTCCATGGAGTAAGAGCCGTTGCTGGGCACGTGATCTTGACATCATTGATTATTCATTTGTGGCTACAGCCAAAAGTATTGGTCGGAGAGCAACGCGGTTTGCACCATTCGATTTCTCGTCACAAAATACGTCGGATTAGCATCTTACCAACAGCATTGGAACAGTTTTTCTACTTTTGGATTTTTGCCTGGTCTTTTTGCGAATTGAAATCGGCTACATTAACTATGTACAATCGCGACTGGTCATTACTATATTCAACTTTTCATTATAAGTTATGTGCCCTTCGGTAGCCCAGACGACGTCAAATCTTTGGGCCAAGCCCATTTAACTCACCCAGCAAATGTCTTACTCCTAAATCGAAGACAAACTCAATGTCTTTATCTACATGTAGAAAAACCACACCATTTGTATATAAAAAAAACAAAAGGTACTTGATACAATCCGCTGTAAAAAGTACAATTGAACACTGACCCACATCAATAAGGTGACAAAGGATGCGCAATTGGGCCAGGCATCTCCAGCTGTTGAAAAATTGCAAATTTCCTTGGTTTCCATGGAGTAAGAGCCGTTGCTGGGCACGTGATCTTGACATCATTGATTATTCATTTGTGGCTACAGCCAAAAGTATTGGTCGGAGAGCAACGCGGTTTACACCATTCGATTTCTCGTCACAAAATACGTCGGATTAGCCTCTTACCAACAGCATTGGAACAGTTTTTCCACTTTTGGATTTTTGCCTGGTCTTTTTGCGAATTGAAATCGGCTACATTAACTATGTACAATCGCGACTGGTCATTACTATATTCAACTTTTCATTATAAGTTATGTGCCCTTCGGTAGCCCAGACGACGTCAAATCTTTGGGCCAAGCCCATTTAACTCACCCAACAAATGTCTTACTTCTAAGTCGAAGACAAACTCAATGTCTTTATCTACATGTAGAAAAACCACACCATTTGTATATAAAAAAAACAAAAGGTACTTGATACAATCCGCTGTAAAAAGTACAATTGAACACTGACCCACATCAATAAGGTGCCAAAGGATGCGCAATTGGGCCAGGCATCTCCAGCTGTTGAAAAATTGCAAATTTCCTTGGTTTCCATGGAGTAAGAGCCGTTGCTGGGCACGTGATCTTGACATCATTGATTATTCATTTGTGGCTACAGCCAAAAGTATTGGTCGGAGAGCAACGCGGTTTGCACCATTCGATTTCTCGTCACAAAATACGTCGGATTAGCCTCTTACCAACAGCATTGGAACAGTTTTTCCACTTTTGGATTTTTGCCTGGTCATTTTGCTAATTGAAATCGGCTACATTAACTATGTACAATCGCGACTGGTCATTACTATATTCAACATTTCATTATAAGTTATGTGCCCTTCGGTAGCCCAGACGACGTCAAATCTTTGGGCCAAGCCCATTTAACTCACCCAGCAAATGTCTTCCTTCTAAGTCGAAGACAAACTCAATGTCTTTATCTACATGTAGAAAAACCACACCATTTGTATATAAAAAAAACACAAGGTACTTGATACAACCCGCTGTAAAAAGTACAATTGAACACTGACCCAC
Organism: Liolophura sinensis; assembly: GCF_032854445.1. Taxonomy (NCBI): domain Eukaryota; kingdom Metazoa; phylum Mollusca; class Polyplacophora; order Chitonida; family Chitonidae; genus Liolophura; species Liolophura sinensis. The sequence continues at coordinate 37,900 of NW_027017966.1, forward strand.
ATCAATAAGGTGCCAAAGGATGCGCAATTGGGCCAGGCATCTCCAGCTGTTGAAAAATTGCAAATTTCCTTGGTTTCCATGGAGTAAGAGCCGTTGCTGGGCACGTGATCTTGACATCATTGATTATTTATTTGTGGCTACAGCCAAAAGTATTGGTCGGAGAGCAACGCGGTTTGCACCATTCGATTTCTCGTCACAAAATACGTCGGATTAGGCTCTTGCCAGCAGCATTGGAACAGTTTTTCTACTTTTGGATTTTTGCCTGGTCTTTTTGCTAATTGAAATCGGCTACATTAACTATGTACAATCGCGACTGGTCATTACTATATTCAACTTTTCATTATAAGTTATGTGCCCTTCGGTAGCCCAGACGACGTCAAATCTTTGGGCCAAGCCCATTTAACTCACCCAACAAATGTCTTACTTCTAAGTCGAAGACAAACTCAATGTCTTTATCTACATGTAGAAAAACCACACCATTTGTATATAAAAAAAACAAAAGGTACTTGATACAATCCGCTGTAAAAAGTACAATTGAACACTGACCCACATCAATAAGGTGCCAAAGGATGCGCAATTGGGCCAGGCATCTCCAGCTGTTCAAAAATTGCAAATTTCCTTGGTTTCCATGGAGTAAGAGCCGTTGCTGGGCACGTGATCTTGACATCATTGATTATTCATTTGTGGCTACAGCCAAAAGTATTGGTCGGAGAGCAACGCGGTTTGCACCATTCGATTTCTCGTCACAAAATACGTCGGATTAGCCTCTTACCAACAGCATTGGAACAGTTTTTCCACTTTTGGATTTTTGCCTGGTCATTTTGCTAATTGAAATCGGCTACATTAACTATGTACAATCGCGACTGGTCATTACTATATTCAACATTTCATTATAAGTTATGTGCCCTTCGGTAGCCCAGACGACGTCAAATCTTTGGGCCAAGCCCATTTAACTCACCCAGCAAATGTCCTACTCCTAAGTCGAAGACAAACTCAATGTCTTTATCTACATGTAGAAAAACCACACCATTTGTATATAAAAAAAACAAAAGGTACTTGATACAATCCGCTGTAAAAAGTACAATTGAACACTGACCCACATCAATAAGGTGCCAAAGGATGCGCAATTGGGCCAGGCATCTCCAGCTGTTGAAAAATTGCAAATTTCCTTGGTTTCCATGGAGTAAGAGCCGTTGCTGGGCACGTGATCTTGACATCATTGATTATTCATTTGTGGCTACAGCCAAAAGTATTGGTCGGAGAGCAACGCGGTTTGCACCATTCGATTTCTCGTCACAAAATACGTCGGATTAGCCTCTTACCAGCAGCATTGGAACAGTTTTTCCACTTTTGAATTTTTGCCTGGTCTTTTTGCTAATTGAAATCGGCTACATTAACTATGTACAATCGCGACTGGTCATTACTATATTCAACTTTTCATTATAAGTTATGTGCCCTTCGGTAGCCCAGACGACGTCAAATCTTTGGGCCAAGCCCATTTAACTCGCCCAACAAATGTCTTATTTCTAAGTCGAAGACAAACTCAATGTCTTTATCTACATGTAGAAAAACCACACCATTTGTATATAAAAAAAACACAAGGTACTTGATACAATCCGCTGTAAAAAGTACAATTGAACACTGACCCACATCAATAAGGTGCCAAAGGATGCGCAATTGGGCCAGGCATCTCCAGCTGTTGAAAAATTGCAAATTTCCTTGGTTTCCATGGAGTAAGAGCCGTTGCTGGGCACGTGATCTTGACATCATTGATTATTCATTTGTGGCTACAGCCAAAAGTATTGGTCGGAGAGCAACGCGGTTTGCACCATTCGATTTCTCGTCACAAAATACGTCGGATTAGCATCTTACCAACAGCATTGGAACAGTTTTTCTACTTTTGGATTTTTGCCTGGTCTTTTTGCGAATTGAAATCGGCTACATTAACTATGTACAATCGCGACTGGTCATTACTATATTCAACTTTTCATTATAAGTTATGTGCCCTTCGGTAGCCCAGACGACGTCAAATCTTTGGGCCAAGCCCATTTAACTCACCCAGCAAATGTCTTACTCCTAAATCGAAGACAAACTCAATGTCTTTATCTACATGTAGAAAAACCACACCATTTGTATATAAAAAAAACACAAGGTACTTGATACAACCCGCTGTAAAAAGTACAATTGAACACTGACCCACATCAATAAGGTGCCAAAGGATGCGCAATTGGGCCAGGCATCTCCAGCTGTTGAAAAATTGCAAATTTCCTTGGTTTCCATGGAGTAAGAGCCGTTGCTGGGCACGTGATCTTGACATCATTGATTATTCATTTGTGGCTACAGCCAAAAGTATTGGTCGGAGAGCAACGCGGTTTGCACCATTCGATTTCTCGTCACAAAATACGTCGGATTAGGCTCTTGCCAGCAGCATTGGAACAGTTTTTCTACTTTTGGATTTTTGCCTGGTCTTTTTGCTAATTGAAATCGGCTACATTAACTATGTACAATCGCGACTGGTCATTACTATATTCAACTTTTCATTATAAGTTATGTGCCCTTCGGTAGCCCAGACGACGTCAAATCTTTGGGCCAAGCCCATTTAACTCACCCAACAAATGTCTTACTTCTAAGTCGAAGACAAACTCAATGTCTTTATCTACATGTAGAAAAACCACACCATTTGTATATAAAAAAAACAAAAGGTACTTGATACAATCCGCTGTAAAAAGTACAATTGAACACTGACCCACATCAATAAGGTGCCAAAGGATGCGCAATTGGGCCAGGCATCTCCAGCTGTTCAAAAATTGCAAATTTCCTTGGTTTCCATGGAGTAAGAGCCGTTGCTGGGCACGTGATCTTGACATCATTGATTATTCATTTGTGGCTACAGCCAAAAGTATTGGTCGGAGAGCAACGCGGTTTGCACCATTCGATTTCTCGTCACAAAATACGTCGGATTAGCCTCTTACCAGCAGCATTGGAACAGTTTTTCCACTTTTGGATTTTTGCCTGGTCATTTTGCTAATTGAAATCGGCTACATTAACTATGTACAATCGCGACTGGTCATTACTATATTCAACATTTCATTATAAGTTATGTGCCCTTCGGTAGCCCAGACGACGTCAAATCTTTGGGCCAAGCCCATTTAACTCACCCAGCAAATGTCCTACTCCTAAGTCGAAGACAAACTCAATGTCTTTATCTACATGTAGAAAAACCACAACCATTTGTATATAAAAAAAACAAAAGGTACTTGATACAATCCGCTGTAAAAAGTACAATTGAACACTGACCCACATCAATAAGGTGCCAAAGGATGCGCAATTGGGCCAGGCATCTCCAGCTGTTGAAAAATTGCAAATTTCCTTGGTTTCCATGGAGTAAGAGCCGTTGCTGGGCACGTGATCTTGACATCATTGATTATTCATTTGTGGCTACAGCCAAAAGTATTGGTCGGAGAGCAACGCGGTTTGCACCATTCGATTCTCGTCACAAAATACGTCGGATTAGCCTCTTACCAGCAGCATTGGAACAGTTTTTCCACTTTTGAATTTTTGCCTGGTCTTTTTGCTAATTGAAATCGGCTACATTAACTATGTACAATCGCGACTGGTCATTACTATATTCAACTTTTCATTATAAGTTATGTGCCCTTCGGTAGCCCAGACGACGTCAAATCTTTGGGCCAAGCCCATTAACTCGCCCAACAAATGTCTGATTTCTAAGTCGAAGACAAACTCAATGTCTTTATCTACATGTAGAAAAACCACACCATTTGTATATAAAAAAAACACAAGGTACTTGATACAATCCGCTGTAAAAAGTACAATTGAACACTGACCCACATCAATAAGGTGCCAAAGGATGCGCAATTGGGCCAGGCATCTCCAGCTGTTGAAAAATTGCAAATTTCCTTGGTTTCCATGGAGTAAGAGCCGTTGCTGGGCACGTGATCTTGACATCATTGATTATTCAATTTGTGGCTACAGCCAAAAGTATTGGTCGGAGAGCAACGCGGTTTGCACCATTCGATTTCTCGTCACAAAATACGTCGGATTAGCATCTTACCAACAGCATTGAACAGTTTTTCTACTTTTGGATTTTTGCCTGGTCTTTTTGCGAATTGAAATCGGCTACATTAACTATGTACAATCGCGACTGGTCATTACTATATTCAACTTTTCATTATAAGTTATGTGCCCTTCGGTAGCCCAGACGACGTCAAATCTTTGGGCCAAGCCCATTTAACTCACCCAGCAAATGTCTTACTCCTAAGTCGAAGACAAACTCAATGTCTTTATCTACATGTAGGAAAAACCACACCATTTGTATATAAAAAAAACAAAAGGTACTTGATACAATCCGCTGTAAAAAGTACAATTGAACACTGACCCCACATCAATAAGGTGACAAAGGATGCGCAATTGGGCCAGGCATCTCCAGCTGTTGAAAAATTGCAAATTTCCTTGGTTTCCATGGGAGTAAGAGCCGTTGCTGGGCACGTGATCTTGACATCATTGATTATTCATTTGTGGCTACAGCCAAAAGTATTGGTCGGAGAGCAACGCGGTTTACACATATCGATTTCTCGTCACAAAATACGTCGGATTAGCCTCTTACCAACAAGCATTGGAACAGTTTTTCCCACTTTTGGATTTTTGCCTGGTCATTTTGCTAATTGAAATCGGCTACATTAACTATGTACAATCGCGACTGGTCAATTACTATATTCAACATTTCATTATAAGTTATGTGCCCTTCGGTAGCCCAGACGACGTCAAATCTTTGGGCCAAGCCCATTTAACTCACCCAGCAAATGTCTTACTCCTAAATCGAAGACAAACTCAATGTCTTTATCTACATGTAGAAAAACCACACCATTTGTATATAAAAAAAACAAAAGGTACTTGATACATCCGCTGTAAAAAGTACAATTGAACACTGACCCACATCAATAAGGTGCCAAAGGATTGCGCAATTGGGCAGGCATCTCCAGCTGTTGAAAAATTGCAAATTTCCTTGTTTCCATGGAGTAAGAGCCGTTGCTGGGCACGTGATCTTGACATCATTGATTATTCACTTGTGGCTACAGCCAAAAGTATTGGTCGGAGAGCAACGCGGTTTGCACCATTCGATTTCCTCGTCACAAAATACGTCGATTAGCCTCTTACCAACAGCATTGGAACAGTTTTTCCAATTTTGGATTTTTGCCTGGTCATTTTGCTAATTGAAATCGGCTAAAATCGGCTACATTAACTATGTACAATCGCGACTGGTCATTACTATATTCAACTTTTCATTATAAGTTATGTGCCCTTCGGTAGCCCAGACGACGTCAAATCTTTGGGCCAAGCCCATTTAACTCACCCAACAAATGTCTTACTTCTAAGTCGAAGACAAACTCAATGTCTTTATCTACATGTAGAAAAACCACACCATATGTATATAAAAAAAACACAAGGTACTTGATACAATCCGCTGTAAAAAGTACAATTGAACACTGACCCACATCAATAAGGTGCCAAAGGATGCGCAATTGGGCCAGGCATCTCCAGCTGTTGAAAAATTGCAAATTTCCTTGGTTTCCATGGAGTAAGAGCCGTTGCTGGGCACGTGATCTTGACATCATTGATTATTCATTTGTGGCTACAGCCAAAAGTATTGGTCGGAGAGCAACGCGGTTTGCACCATTCGATTTCTCGTCACAAAATACGTCGGATTAGCCTCTTACCAGCAGCATTGGAACAGTTTTTCCACTTTTGGATTTTTGCCTGTTCTTTTTGCTAATTGAAATCGGCTGCATTAACTATGTACAATCGCGACTGGTCATTACTATATTCAACTTTTCATTATAAGTTATGTGCCCTTCGGTAGCCCAGACGACGTCAAATCTTTGGGCCAAGCCCATTTAACTCACCCAACAAATGTCTTACTTCTAAGTCGAAGACAATCTCAATGTCTTTATCTACATGTAGAAAAACCACACCATTTGTATGTAAAAAAAACACAAGGTACTTGATACAATCCGCTATAAAAAGTACAATTGAACACTGACCCACATCAATAAGGTGCCAAAGGATGCGCAATTGGGCCAGGCATCTCCAGCTGTTGAAAAATTGCAAATTTCCTTGGTTTCCATGGAGTAAGAGCCGTTGCTGGGCACGTGATCTTGACATCATTGATTATTCATTTGTGGCTACAGCCAAAAGTATTGGTCGGAGAGCAACGCGGTTTGCACCATTCGATTTCTCGTCACAAAATACGTCGGATTAGCCTCTTACCAGCAGCATTGGAACAGTTTTTCTACTTTTGGATTTTTGCCTTGTCTTTTTGCGAATTGAAATCGGCTACATTAACTATGTACAATCGCGACTGGTCATTACTATATTCAACTTTTCATTATAAGTTATGTGCCCTTCGGTAGCCCAGACGACGTCAAATCTTTGGGCCAAGCCCATTTAACTCACCCAGCAAATGTCTTACTTCTAAGTCGAAGACAAACTCAATGTCTTTATCTACATGTAGAAAAACCACACCATTTGTATATAAAAAAAACACAAGGTACTTGATACAATCCGCTGTAAAAAGTACAATTGAACACTGACCCACATCAATAAGGTGCCAAAGGATGCGCAATTGGGCCAGGCATCTCCAGCTGTTGAAAAATTGCAAATTTCCTTGGTTTCCATGGAGTAAGAGCCGTTGCTGGGCACGTGATCTTGACATCATTGATTATTCATTTGTGGCTACAGCCAAAAGTATTGGTCGGAGAGCAACGCGGTTTGCACCATTCGATTTCTCGTCACAAAATACGTCGGATTAGCCTCTTACCAGCAGCATTGGAACAGTTTTTCCACTTTTGGATTTTTGCCTGGTCATTTTGCTAATTGAAATCGGCTACATTAACTATGTACAATCGCGACTGGTCATTACTATATTCAACATTTCATTATAAGTTCTGTGCCCTTCCGTAGCCCAGACGACGTCAAATCTTTGGGCCAAGCCCATTTAACTCACCCAGCAAATGTCTTACTTCTAAGTCGAAGACAAACTCAATGTCTTTATCTACATGTAGAAAAACCACACCATTTGTATATAAAAAAAACACAAGGTACTTGATACAACCCGCTGTAAAAAGTACAATTGAACACTGACCCACATCAATAAGGTGCCAAAGGATGCGCAATTGGGCCAGGCATCTCCAGCTGTTGAAAAATTGCAAATTTCCTTGGTTTCCATGGAGTAAGAGCCGTTGCTGGGCACGTGATCTTGACATCATTGATTATTCATTTGTGGCTACAGCCAAAAGTATTGGTCGGAGAGCAACGCGGTTTGCACCATTCGATTTCTCGTCACAAAATACGTCGGATTAGCCTCTTACCAGCAGCATTGGAACAGTTTTTCCACTTTTGGATTTTTGCCTGTTCTTTTTGCTAATTGAAATCGGCTGCATTAACTATGTACAATCGCGACTGGTCATTACTATATTCAACTTTTCATTATAAGTTATGTGCCCTTCCGTAGCCCAGACGACGTCAAATCTTTGGGCCAAGCCCATTTAACTCACCCAACAAATGTCTTACTTCTAAGTCGAAGACAAACTCAATGTCTTTATCTACATGTAGAAAAACCACACCATTTGTATGTAAAAAAAACAAAAGGTACTTGATACAATCCGCTGTAAAAAGTACAATTGAACACTGACCCACATCAATAAGGTGCCAAAGGATGCGCAATTGGGCCAGGCATCTCCAGCTGTTGAAAAATTGCAAATTTCCTTGGTTTCCATGGAGTAAGAGCCGTTGCTGAGCACGTGATCTTGACATCATTGATTATTCATTTGTGGCTACAGCCAAAAGTATTGGTCGGAGAGCAACGCGGTTTGCACCATTCGATTTCTCGTCACAAAATACGTCGGATTAGCCTCTTACCAGCAGCATTGGAACAGTTTTTCCACTTTTGGATTTTTGCCTGGTCTTTTTGCGAACTGAAATCGGCTACATTAACTATGTACAATCGCGACTGGTCATTACTATATTCAACTTTTCATTATAAGTTATGTGCCCTTCGGTAGCCCAGACGACGTCAAATCTTTGGGCCAAGCCCATTTAACTCACCCAACAAATGTCTTACTTCTAAGTCGAAGACAATCTCAATGTCTTTATCTACATGTAGAAAAACCACACCATTTGTATATAAAAAAAACAAAAGGTACTTGATACAATCCGCTGTAAAAAGTACAATTGAACACTGACCCACATCAATAAGGTGCCAAAGGATGCGCAATTGGGCCAGGCATCTCCAGCTGTTGAAAAATTGCAAATTTCCTTGGTTTCCATGGAGTAAGAGCCGTTGCTGGGCACGTGATCTTGACATCATTGATTATTCATTTGTGGCTACAGCCAAAAGTATTGGTCGGAGAGCAACGCGGTTTGCACCATTCGATTTCTCGTCACAAAATACGTCGGATTAGCCTCTTACCAGCAGCATTGGAACAGTTTTTCCACTTTTGGATTTTTGCCTGGTCATTTTGCTAATTGAAATCGGCTACATTAACTATGTACAATCGCGACTGGTCATTACTATATTCAACATTTCATTATAAGTTCTGTGCCCTTCGGTAGCCCAGACGACGTCAAATCTTTGGGCCAAGCCCATTTAACTCACCCAACAAATGTCTTACTTCTAAGTCGAAGACAAACTCAATGTCTTTATCTACATGTAGAAAAACCACACCATTTGTATGTAAAAAAAACACAAGGTACTTGACACAACCCGCTGTAAAAAGTACAATTGAACACTGACCCACATCAATAAGGTGCCAAAGGATGCGCAATTGGGTCAGGCATCTCCAGCTGTTGAAAAATTGCAAATTTCCTTGGTTTCCATGGAGTAAGAGCCGTTGCTGGGCACGTGATCTTGACATCATTGATTATTCATTTGTGGCTACAGCCAAAAGTATTGGTCGGAGAGCAACGCGGTTTGCACCATTCGATTTCTCGTCACAAAATACGTCGGATTAGCCTCTTACCAGCAGCATTGGAACAGTTTTTCCACTTTTGGATTTTTGCCTGGTCTTTTTGCGAACTGAAATCGGCTACATTAACTATGTACAATCGCGACTGGTCATTACTATATTCAACTTTTCATTATAAGTTATGTGCCCTTCGGTAGCCCAGACGACGTCAAATCTTTGGGCCAAGCCCATTTAACTCACCCAACAAATGTCTTACTTCTAAGTCGAAGACAAACTCAATGTCTTTATCTACATGTAGAAAAACCACACCATATGTATATAAAAAAAACACAAGGTACTTGATACAATCCGCTGTAAAAAGTACAATTGAACACTGACCCACATCAATAAGGTGCCAAAGGATGCGCAATTGGGCCAGGCATCTCCAGCTGTTGAAAAATTGCAAATTTCCTTGGTTTCCATGGAGTAAGAGCCGTTGCTGGGCACGTGATCTTGACATCATTGATTATTCATTTGTGGCTACAGCCAAAAGTATTGGTCGGAGAGCAACGCGGTTTGCACCATTCGATTTCTCGTCTCAAAATACGTCGGATTAGCCTCTTACCAGCAGCATTGGAACAGTTTTTCCACTTTTGGATTTTTGCCTGTTCTTTTTGCTAATTGAAATCGGCTGCATTAACTATGTACAATCGCGACTGGTCATTACTATATTCAACTTTTCATTATAAGTTATGTGCCCTTCGGTAGCCCAGACGACGTCAAATCTTTGGGCCAAGCCCATTTAACTCACCCAACAAATGTCTTACTTCTAAGTCGAAGACAATCTCAATGTCTTTATCTACATGTAGAAAAACCACACCATTTGTATGTAAAAAAAACACAAGGTACTTGATACAATCCGCTATAAAAAGTACAATTGAACACTGACCCACATCAATAAGGTGCCAAAGGATGCGCAATTGGGCCAGGCATCTCCAGCTGTTGAAAAATTGCAAATTTCCTTGGTTTCCATGGAGTAAGAGCCGTTGCTGGGCACGTGATCTTGACATCATTGATTATTCATTTGTGGCTACAGCCAAAAGTATTGGTCGGAGAGCAACGCGGTTTGCACCATTCGATTTCTCGTCACAAAATACGTCGGATTAGCCTCTTACCAGCAGCATTGGAACAGTTTTTCTACTTTTGGATTTTTGCCTTGTCTTTTTGCGAATTGAAATCGGCTACATTAACTATGTACAATCGCGACTGGTCATTACTATATTCAACTTTTCATTATAAGTTATGTGCCCTTCGGTAGCCCAGACGACGTCAAATCTTTGGGCCAAGCCCATTTAACTCACCCAACAAATGTCTTACTTCTAAGTCGAAGACAATCTCAATGTCTTTATCTACATGTAGAAAAACCACACCATTTGTATATAAAAAAAACAAAAGGTACTTGATACAATCCGCTGTAAAAAGTACAATTGAACACTGACCCACATCAATAAGGTGCCAAAGGATGCGCAATTGGGCCAGGCATCTCCAGCTGTTGAAAAATTGCAAATTTCCTTGGTTTCCATGGAGTAAGAGCCGTTGCTGGGCACGTGATCTTGACATCATTGATTATTCATTTGTGGCTACAGCCAAAAGTATTGGTCGGAGAGCAACGCGGTTTGCACCATTCGATTTCTCGTCACAAAATACGTCGGATTAGCCTCTTACCAGCAGCATTGGAACAGTTTTTCCACTTTTGGATTTTTGCCTGGTCATTTTGCTAATTGAAATCGGCTACATTAACTATGTACAATCGCGACTGGTCATTACTATATTCAACATTTCATTATAAGTTCTGTGCCCTTCGGTAGCCCAGACGACGTCAAATCTTTGGGCCAAGCCCATTTAACTCACCCAGCAAATGTCTTACTTCTAAGTCGAAGACAAACTCAATGTCTTTATCTACATGTAGAAAAACCACACCATTTGTATATAAAAAAAACACAAGGTACTTGACACAACCCGCTGTAAAAAGTACAATTGAACACTGACCCACATCAATAAGGTGCCAAAGGATGCGCAATTGGGCCAGGCATCTCCAGCTGTTGAAAAATTGCAAATTTCCTTGGTTTCCATGGAGTAAGAGCCGTTGCTGGGCACGTGATCTTGACATCATTGATTATTCATTTGTGGCTACAGCCAAAAGTATTGGTCGGAGAGCAACGCGGTTTGCACCATTCGATTTCTCGTCACAAAATACGTCGGATTAGCCTCTTACCAGCAGCATTGGAACAGTTTTTCCACTTTTGGATTTTTGCCTGTTCTTTTTGCTAATTGAAATCGGCTGCATTAACTATGTACAATCGCGACTGGTCATTACTATATTCAACTTTTCATTATAAGTTATGTGCCCTTCGGTAGCCCAGACGACGTCAAATCTTTGGGCCAAGCCCATTTAACTCACCCAACAAATGTCTTACTTCTAAGTCGAAGACAAACTCAATGTCTTTATCTACATGTAGAAAAACCACACCATTTGTATGTAAAAAAAACACAAGGTACTTGACACAACCCGCTGTAAAAAGTACAATTGAACACTGACCCACATCAATAAGGTGCCAAAGGATGCGCAATTGGGTCAGGCATCTCCAGCTGTTGAAAAATTGCAAATTTCCTTGGTTTCCATGGAGTAAGAGCCGTTGCTGGGCACGTGATCTTGACATCATTGATTATTCATTTGTGGCTACAGCCAAAAGTATTGGTCGGAGAGCAACGCGGTTTGCACCATTCGATTTCTCGTCACAAAATACGTCGGATTAGCCTCTTACCAGCAGCATTGGAACAGTTTTTCCACTTTTGGATTTTTGCCTGGTCTTTTTGCGAACTGAAATCGGCTACATTAACTATGTACAATCGCGACTGGTCATTACTATATTCAACTTTTCATTATAAGTTATGTGCCCTTCGGTAGCCCAGACGACGTCAAATCTTTGGGCCAAGCCCATTTAACTCACCCAACAAATGTCTTACTTCTAAGTCGAAGACAAACTCAATGTCTTTATCTACATGTAGAAAAACCACACCATATGTATATAAAAAAAACACAAGGTACTTGATACAATCCGCTGTAAAAAGTACAATTGAACACTGACCCACATCAATAAGGTGCCAAAGGATGCGCAATTGGGCCAGGCATCTCCAGCTGTTGAAAAATTGCAAATTTCCTTGGTTTCCATGGAGTAAGAGCCGTTGCTGGGCACGTGATCTTAACATCATTGATTATTCATTTGTGGCTACAGCCAAAAGTATTGGTCGGAGAGCAACGCGGTTTGCACCATTCGATTTCTCGTCACAAAATACGTCGGATTAGCCTCTTACCAGCAGCATTGGAACAGTTTTTCCACTTTTGGATTTTTGCCTGTTCTTTTTGCTAATTGAAATCGGCTGCATTAACTATGTACAATCGCGACTGGTCATTACTATATTCAACTTTTCATTATAAGTTATGTGCCCTTCGGTAGCCCAGACGACGTCAAATCTTTGGGCCAAGCCCATTTAACTCACCCAACAAATGTCTTACTTCTAAGTCGAAGACAATCTCAATGTCTTTATCTACATGTAGAAAAACCACACCATTTGTATGTAAAAAAAACACAAGGTACTTGATACAATCCGCTATAAAAAGTACAATTGAACACTGACCCACATCAATAAGGTGCCAAAGGATGCGCAATTGGGCCAGGCATCTCCAGCTGTTGAAAAATTGCAAATTTCCTTGGTTTCCATGGAGTAAGAGCCGTTGCTGGGCACGTGATCTTGACATCATTGATTATTCATTTGTGGCTACAGCCAAAAGTATTGGTCGGAGAGCAACGCGGTTTGCACCATTCGATTTCTCGTCACAAAATACGTCGGTTTAGCCTCTTACCAGCAGCATTGGAACAGTTTTTCTACTTTTGGATTTTTGCCTTGTCTTTTTGCGAATTGAAATCGGCTACATTAACTATGTACAATCGCGACTGGTCATTACTATATTCAACTTTTCATTATAAGTTATGTGCCCTTCGGTAGCCCAGACGACGTCAAATCTTTGGGCCAAGCCCATTTAACTCACCCAGCAAATGTCTTACTTCTAAGTCGAAGACAAACTCAATGTCTTTATCTACATGTAGAAAAACCACACCATTTGTATATAAAAAAAACAAAAGGTACTTGATACAATCCGCTGTAAAAAGTACAATTGAACACTGACCCACATCAATAAGGTGCCAAAGGATGCGCAATTGGGCCAGGCATCTCCAGCTGTTGAAAAATTGCAAATTTCCTTGGTTTCCATGGAGTAAGAGCCGTTGCTGGGCACGTGATCTTGACATCATTGATTATTCATTTGTGGCTACAGCCAAAAGTATTGGTCGGAGAGCAACGCGGTTTGCACCATTCGATTTCTCGTCACAAAATACGTCGGATTAGCCTCTTACCAGCAGCATTGGAACAGTTTTTCCACTTTTGGATTTTTGCCTGGTCATTTTGCTAATTGAAATCGGCTACATTAACTATGTACAATCGCGACTGGTCATTACTATATTCAACATTTCATTATAAGTTCTGTGCCCTTCCGTAGCCCAGACGACGTCAAATCTTTGGGCCAAGCCCATTTAACTCACCCAGCAAATGTCTTACTTCTAAGTCGAAGACAAACTCAATGTCTTTATCTACATGTAGAAAAACCACACCATTTGTATGTAAAAAAAACACAAGGTACTTGATACAATCCGCTATAAAAAGTACAATTGAACACTGACCCACATCAATAAGGTGCCAAAGGATGCGCAATTGGGCCAGGCATCTCCAGCTGTTGAAAAATTGCAAATTTCCTTGGTTTCCATGGAGTAAGAGCCGTTGCTGGGCACGTGATCTTGACATCATTGATTATTCATTTGTGGCTACAGCCAAAAGTATTGGTCGGAGAGCAACGCGGTTTGCACCATTCGATTTCTCGTCACAAAATACGTCGGATTAGCCTCTTACCAGCAGCATTGGAACAGTTTTTCTACTTTTGGATTTTTGCCTTGTCTTTTTGCGAATTGAAATCGGCTACATTAACTATGTACAATCGCGACTGGTCATTACTATATTCAACTTTTCATTATAAGTTATGTGCCCTTCGGTAGCCCAGACGACGTCAAATCTTTGGGCCAAGCCCATTTAACTCACCCAGCAAATGTCTTACTTCTAAGTCGAAGACAAACTCAATGTCTTTATCTACATGTAGAAAAACCACACCATTTGTATATAAAAAAAACAAAAGGTACTTGATACAATCCGCTGTAAAAAGTACAATTGAACACTGACCCACATCAATAAGGTGCCAAAGGATGCGCAATTGGGCCAGGCATCTCCAGCTGTTGAAAAATTGCAAATTTCCTTGGTTTCCATGGAGTAAGAGCCGTTGCTGGGCACGTGATCTTGACATCATTGATTATTCATTTGTGGCTACAGCCAAAAGTATTGGTCGGAGAGCAACGCGGTTTGCACCATTCGATTTCTCGTCACAAAATACGTCGGATTAGCCTCTTACCAGCAGCATTGGAACAGTTTTTCCACTTTTGGATTTTTGCCTGGTCATTTTGCTAATTGAAATCGGCTACATTAACTATGTACAATCGCGACTGGTCATTACTATATTCAACATTTCATTATAAGTTCTGTGCCCTTCCGTAGCCCAGACGACGTCAAATCTTTGGGCCAAGCCCATTTAACTCACCCAGCAAATGTCTTACTTCTAAGTCGAAGACAAACTCAATGTCTTTATCTACATGTAGAAAAACCACACCATTTGTATATGAAAAAAACACAAGGTACTTGATACAACCCGCTGTAAAAAGTACAATTGAACACTGACCCACATCAATAAGGTGCCAAAGGATGCGCAATTGGGCCAGGCATCTCCAGCTGTTGAAAAATTGCAAATTTCCTTGGTTTCCATGGAGTAAGAGCCGTTGCTGGGCACGTGATCTTGACATAATTGATTATTCATTTGTGGCTACAGCCAAAAGTATTGGTCGGAGAGCAACGCGGTTTGCACCATTCGATTTCTCGTCACAAAATACGTCGGATTAGCCTCTTACCAGCAGCATTGGAACAGTTTTTCCACTTTTGGATTTTTGCCTGTTCTTTTTGCTAATTGAAATCGGCTGCATTAACTATGTACAATCGCGACTGGTCATTACTATATTCAACTTTTCATTATAAGTTATGTGCCCTTCGGTAGCCCAGACGACGTCAAATCTTTGGGCCAAGCCCATTTAACTCACCCAACAAATGTCTTACTTCTAAGTCGAAGACAAACTCAATGTCTTTATCTACATGTAGAAAAACCACACCATTTGTATGTAAAAAAAACAAAAGGTACTTGATACAATCCGCTGTAAAAAGTACAATTGAACACTGACCCACATCAATAAGGTGCCAAAGGATGCGCAATTGGGCCAGGCATCTCCAGCTGTTGAAAAATTGCAAATTTCCTTGGTTTCCATGGAGTAAGAGCCGTTGCTGGGCACGTGATCTTGACATCATTGATTATTCATTTGTGGCTACAGCCAAAAGTATTGGTCGGAGAGCAACGCGGTTTGCACCATTCGATTTCTCGTCACAAAATACGTCGGATTAGCCTCTTACCAGCAGCATTGGAACAGTTTTTCCACTTTTGGATTTTTGCCTGGTCATTTTGCTAATTGAAATCGGCTACATTAACTATGTACAATCGCGACTGGTCATTACTATATTCAACATTTCATTATAAGTTCTGTGCCCTTCCGTAGCCCAGACGACGTCAAATCTTTGGGCCAAGCCCATTTAACTCACCCAGCAAATGTCTTACTTCTAAGTCGAAGACAAACTCAATGTCTTTATCTACATGTAGAAAAACCACACCATTTGTATATGAAAAAAACACAAGGTACTTGATACAACCCGCTGTAAAAAGTACAATTGAACACTGACCCACATCAATAAGGTGCCAAAGGATGCGCAATTGGGCCAGGCATCTCCAGCTGTTGAAAAATTGCAAATTTCCTTGGTTTCCATGGAGTAAGAGCCGTTGCTGGGCACGTGATCTTGACATAATTGATTATTCATTTGTGGCTACAGCCAAAAGTATTGGTCGGAGAGCAACGCGGTTTGCACCATTCGATTTCTCGTCACAAAATACGTCGGATTAGCCTCTTACCAGCAGCATTGGAACAGTTTTTCCACTTTTGGATTTTTGCCTGTTCTTTTTGCTAATTGAAATCGGCTGCATTAACTATGTACAATCGCGACTGGTCATTACTATATTCAACTTTTCATTATAAGTTATGTGCCCTTCGGTAGCCCAGACGACGTCAAATCTTTGGGCCAAGCCCATTTAACTCACCCAACAAATGTCTTACTTCTAAGTCGAAGACAAACTCAATGTCTTTATCTACATGTAGAAAAACCACACCATTTGTATGTAAAAAAAACAAAAGGTACTTGATACAATCCGCTGTAAAAAGTACAATTGAACACTGACCCACATCAATAAGGTGCCAAAGGATGCGCAATTGGGCCAGGCATCTCCAGCTGTTGAAAAATTGCAAATTTCCTTGGTTTCCATGGAGTAAGAGCCGTTGCTGGGCACGTGATCTTGACATCATTGATTATTCATTTGTGGCTACAGCCAAAAGTATTGGTCGGAGAGCAACGCGGTTTGCACCATTCGATTTCTCGTCACAAAATACGTCGGATTAGCCTCTTACCAGCAGCATTGGAACAGTTTTTCCACTTTTGGATTTTTGCCTGGTCATTTTGCTAATTGAAATCGGCTACATTAACTATGTACAATCGCGACTGGTCATTACTATATTCAACATTTCATTATAAGTTCTGTGCCCTTCCGTAGCCCAGACGACGTCAAATCTTTGGGCCAAGCCCATTTAACTCACCCAGCAAATGTCTTACTTCTAAGTCGAAGACAAACTCAATGTCTTTATCTACATGTAGAAAAACCACACCATTTGTATGTAAAAAAAACACAAGGTACTTGATACAATCCGCTATAAAAAGTACAATTGAACACTGACCCACATCAATAAGGTGCCAAAGGATGCGCAATTGGGCCAGGCATCTCCAGCTGTTGAAAAATTGCAAATTTCCTTGGTTTCCATGGAGTAAGAGCCGTTGCTGGGCACGTGATCTTGACATCATTGATTATTCATTTGTGGCTACAGCCAAAAGTATTGGTCGGAGAGCAACGCGGTTTGCACCATTCGATTTCTCGTCACAAAATACGTCGGATTAGCCTCTTACCAGCAGCATTGGAACAGTTTTTCTACTTTTGGATTTTTGCCTTGTCTTTTTGCGAATTGAAATCGGCTACATTAACTATGTACAATCGCGACTGGTCATTACTATATTCAACTTTTCATTATAAGTTATGTGCCCTTCGGTAGCCCAGACGACGTCAAATCTTTGGGCCAAGCCCATTTAACTCACCCAGCAAATGTCTTACTTCTAAGTCGAAGACAAACTCAATGTCTTTATCTACATGTAGAAAAACCACACCATTTGTATATAAAAAAAACAAAAGGTACTTGATACAATCCGCTGTAAAAAGTACAATTGAACACTGACCCACATCAATAAGGTGCCAAAGGATGCGCAATTGGGCCAGGCATCTCCAGCTGTTGAAAAATTGCAAATTTCCTTGGTTTCCATGGAGTAAGAGCCGTTGCTGGGCACGTGATCTTGACATCATTGATTATTCATTTGTGGCTACAGCCAAAAGTATTGGTCGGAGAGCAACGCGGTTTGCACCATTCGATTTCTCGTCACAAAATACGTCGGATTAGCCTCTTACCAGCAGCATTGGAACAGTTTTTCCACTTTTGGATTTTTGCCTGGTCATTTTGCTAATTGAAATCGGCTACATTAACTATGTACAATCGCGACTGGTCATTACTATATTCAACATTTCATTATAAGTTCTGTGCCCTTCCGTAGCCCAGACGACGTCAAATCTTTGGGCCAAGCCCATTTAACTCACCCAGCAAATGTCTTACTTCTAAGTCGAAGACAAACTCAATGTCTTTATCTACATGTAGAAAAACCACACCATTTGTATATGAAAAAAACACAAGGTACTTGATACAACCCGCTGTAAAAAGTACAATTGAACACTGACCCACATCAATAAGGTGCCAAAGGATGCGCAATTGGGCCAGGCATCTCCAGCTGTTGAAAAATTGCAAATTTCCTTGGTTTCCATGGAGTAAGAGCCGTTGCTGGGCACGTGATCTTGACATAATTGATTATTCATTTGTGGCTACAGCCAAAAGTATTGGTCGGAGAGCAACGCGGTTTGCACCATTCGATTTCTCGTCACAAAATACGTCGGATTAGCCTCTTACCAGCAGCATTGGAACAGTTTTTCCACTTTTGGATTTTTGCCTGTTCTTTTTGCTAATTGAAATCGGCTGCATTAACTATGTACAATCGCGACTGGTCATTACTATATTCAACTTTTCATTATAAGTTATGTGCCCTTCGGTAGCCCAGACGACGTCAAATCTTTGGGCCAAGCCCATTTAACTCACCCAACAAATGTCTTACTTCTAAGTCGAAGACAAACTCAATGTCTTTATCTACATGTAGAAAAACCACACCATTTGTATGTAAAAAAAACAAAAGGTACTTGATACAATCCGCTGTAAAAAGTACAATTGAACACTGACCCACATCAATAAGGTGCCAAAGGATGCGCAATTGGGCCAGGCATCTCCAGCTGTTGAAAAATTGCAAATTTCCTTGGTTTCCATGGAGTAAGAGCCGTTGCTGGGCACGTGATCTTGACATCATTGATTATTCATTTGTGGCTACAGCCAAAAGTATTGGTCGGAGAGCAACGCGGTTTGCACCATTCGATTTCTCGTCACAAAATACGTCGGATTAGCCTCTTACCAGCAGCATTGGAACAGTTTTTCCACTTTTGGATTTTTGCCTGGTCATTTTGCTAATTGAAATCGGCTACATTAACTATGTACAATCGCGACTGGTCATTACTATATTCAACATTTCATTATAAGTTCTGTGCCCTTCGGTAGCCCAGACGACGTCAAATCTTTGGGCCAAGCCCATTTAACTCACCCAGCAAATGTCTTACTTCTAAGTCGAAGACAAACTCAATGTCTTTATCTACATGTAGAAAAACCACACCATTTGTATGTAAAAAAAACACAAGGTACTTGATACAACCCGCTGTAAAAAGTACAATTGAACACTGACCCACATCAATAAGGTGCCAAAGGATGCGCAATTGGGCCAGGCATCTCCAGCTGTTGAAAAATTGCAAATTTCCTTGATTTCCATGGAGTAAGAGCCGTTGCTGGGCACGTGATCTTGACATCATTGATTATTCATTTGTGGCTACAGCCAAAAGTATTGGTCGGAGAGCAACGCGGTTTGCACCATTCGATTTCTCGTCACAAAATACGTCGGATTAGCCTCTTACCAGCAGCATTGGAACAGTTTTTCCACTTTTGGATTTTTGCCTGGTCATTTTGCTAATTGAAATCGGCTACATTAACTATGTACAATCGCGACTGGTCATTACTATATTCAACATTTCATTATAAGTTATGTGCCCTTCGGTAGCCCAGACGACGTCAAATCTTTGGGCCAAGCCCATTTAACTCACCCAGCAAATGCCTTACTTCTATGTCGAAGACAAACTCAATGTCTTTATCTACATGTAGAAAAACCACACCATTTGTATATAAAAAAAACACAAGGTACTTGATACAACCCGCTGTAAAAAGTACAATTAAACACTGACCCACATCAATAAGGTGCCAAAGGATGCGCAATTGGGCCAGGCATCTCCAGCTGTTGAAAAATTGCAAATTTCCTTGGTTTCCATGGAGTAAGAGCCGTTGCTGGGCACGTGATCTTGACATCATTGATTATTCATTTGTGGCTACAGCCAAAAGTATTGGTCGGAGAGCAACGCGGTTTGCACCATTCGATTTCTCGTCACAAAATACGTCGGATTAGCCTCTTACCAGCAGCATTGGAACAGTTTTTCCACTTTTGGATTTTTGCCTGGTCATTTTGCTAATTGAAATCGGCTACATTAACTATGTACAATCGCGACTGGTCATTACTATATTCAACTTTTCATTATAAGTTATGTGCCCTTCGGTAGCCCAGACGACGTCAAATCTTTGGGCCAAGCCCATTTAACTCACCCAGCAAATGTCTTACTTCTAAGTCGAAGACAAACTCAATGTCTTTATCTACATGTAGAAAAACCACACCATTTGTATATAAAAAAAACACAAGGTACTTGATACAACCCGCTGTAAAAAGTACAATTAAACACTGACCCACATCAATAAGGTGCCAAAGGATGCGCAATTGGGCCAGGCATCTCCAGCTGTTGAAAAATTGCAAATTTCCTTGGTTTCCATGGAGTAAGAGCCGTTGCTGGGCACGTGATCTTGACATCATTGATTATTCATTTGTGGCTACAGCCAAAAGTATTGGTCGGAGAGCAACGCGGTTTGCACCATTCGATTTCTCGTCACAAAATACGTCGGATTAGCCTCTTACCAGCAGCATTGGAACAGTTTTTCCACTTTTGGATTTTTGCCTGGTCATTTTGCTAATTGAAATCGGCTACATTAACTATGTACAATCGCGACTGGTCATTACTATATTCAACATTTCATTATAAGTTCTGTGCCCTTCGGTAGCCCAGACGACGTCAAATCTTTGGGCCAAGCCCATTTAACTCACCCAGCAAATGTCTTACTTCTAAGTCGAAGACAAACTCAATGTCTTTATCTACATGTAGAAAAACCACACCATTTGTATATAAAAAAAACACAAGGTACTTGATACAACCCGCTGTAAAAAGTACAATTGAACACTGACCCACATCAATAAGGTGCCAAAGGATGCGCAATTGGGCCAGGCATCTCCAGCTGTTGAAAAATTGCAAATTTCCTTGGTTTCCATGGAGTAAGAGCCGTTGCTGGGCACGTGATCTTGACATCATTGATTATTCATTTGTGGCTACAGCCAAAAGTATTGGTCGGAGAGCAACGCGGTTTGCACCATTCGATTTCTCGTCACAAAATACGTCGGATTAGCCTCTTACCAGCAGCATTGGAACAGTTTTTCCACTTTTGGATTTTTGCCTGGTCATTTTGCTAATTGAAATCGGCTGCATTAACTATGTACAATCGCGACTGGTCATTACTATATTCAACATTTCATTATAAGTTATGTGCCCTTCGGTAGCCCAGACGACGTCAAATCTTTGGGCCAAGCCCATTTAACTCACCCAGCAAATGTCTTACTTCTAAGTCGAAGACAAACTCAATGTCTTTATCTACATGTAGAAAAACCACACCATTTGTATATAAAAAAAACACAAGGTACTTGATACAACCCGCTGTAAAAAGTACAATTAAACACTGACCCACATCAATAAGGTGCCAAAGGATGCGCAATTGGGCCAGGCATCTCCAGCTGTTGAAAAATTGCAAATTTCCTTGGTTTCCATGGAGTAAGAGCCGTTGCTGGGCACGTGATCTTGACATCATTGATTATTCATTTGTGGCTACAGCCAAAAGTATTGGTCGGAGAGCAACGCGGTTTGCACCATTCGATTTCTCGTCACAAAATACGTCGGATTAGCCTCTTACCAGCAGCATTGGAACAGTTTTTCCACTTTTGGATTTTTGCCTGTTCTTTTTGCTAATTGAAATCGGCTGCATTAACTATGTACAATCGCGACTGGTCATTACTATATTCAACTTTTCATTATAAGTTATGTGCCCTTCGGTAGCCCAGACGACGTCAAATCTTTGGGCCAAGCCCATTTAACTCACCCAACAAATGTCTTACTTCTAAGTCGAAGACAAACTCAATGTCTTTATCTACATGTAGAAAAACCACACCATTTGTATGTAAAAAAAACAAAAGGTACTTGATACAATCCGCTGTAAAAAGTACAATTGAACACTGACCCACATCAATAAGGTGCCAAAGGATGCGCAATTGGGCCAGGCATCTCCAGCTGTTGAAAAATTGCAAATTTCCTTGGTTTCCATGGAGTAAGAGCCGTTGCTGGGCACGTGATCTTGACATCATTGATTATTCATTTGTGGCTACAGCCAAAAGTATTGGTCGGAGAGCAACGCGGTTTGCACCATTCGATTTCTCGTCACAAAATACGTCGGATTAGCCTCTTACCAGCAGCATTGGAACAGTTTTTCCACTTTTGGATTTTTGCCTGTTCTTTTTGCTAATTGAAATCGGCTGCATTAACTATGTACAATCGCGACTGGTCATTACTATATTCAACTTTTCATTATAAGTTATGTGCCCTTCGGTAGCCCAGACGACGTCAAATCTTTGGGCCAAGCCCATTTAACTCACCCAACAAATGTGTTACTTCTAAGTCGAAGACAAACTCAATGTCTTTATCTACATGTAGAAAAACCACACCATTTGTATGTAAAAAAAAACAAAAGGTACTTGATACAATCCGCTGTAAAAAGTACAATTGAACACTGACCCACATCAATAAGGTGCCAAAGGATGCGCAATTGGGCCAGGCATCTCCAGCTGTTGAAAAATTGCAAATTTCCTTGGTTTCCATGGAGTAAGAGCCGTTGCTGGGCACGTGATCTTGACATCATTGATTATTCATTTGTGGCTACAGCCAAAAGTATTGGTCGGAGAGCAACGCGGTTTGCACCATTCGATTTCTCGTCACAAAATACGTCGGATTAGCCTCTTACCAGCAGCATTGGAACAGTTTTTCTACGTTTGGATTTTTGCCTTGTCATTTTGCGAATTGAAATCGGCTACATTAACTATGTACAATCGCGACTGGTCATTACTATATTCAACTTTTCATTATAAGTTATGTGCCCTTCGGTAGCCCAGACGACGTCAAATCTTTGGGCCAAGCCCATTTAACTCACCCAGCAAATGTCTTACTTCTAAGTCGAAGACAAACTCAATGTCTTTATCTACATGTAGAAAAACCACACCATTTTGTATATAAAAAAAACAAAAGGTACTTGATACAATCCGCTGTAAAAAGTACAATTGAACACTGACCCACATCAATAAGGTGCCAAAGGATGCGCAATTGGGCCAGGCATCTCCAGCTGTTGAAAAATTGCAAATTTCCTTGGTTTCCATGGAGTAAGAGCGTTGCTGGGCACGTGATCTTGACATCATTGATTATTCATTTGTGGCTACAGCCAAAGTATTGGTCGGAGAGCAACCGCGGTTTGCACCATTCGATTTCTCGTCACAAAATACGTCGGATTAGCCTCTTACCAGCAGCATTGGAACAGTTTTTCCACTTTTGGATTTTTGCCTGGTCATTTTGCTAATTGAAATCGGCTACATTAACTATGTACAATCGCGACTGGTCATTACTATATTCAACATTTCATTATAAGTTCTGTGCCCTTCGGTAGCCAGACGACGTCAAATCTTTGGGCCAAGCCCATTTAACTCACCCAGCAAATGTCTTACTTCTAAGTCGAAGACAAACTCAATGTCTTTATCTACATGTAGAAAAACCACACCATTTGTATATAAAAAAAACACAAGGTACTTGATACAACCCGCTGTAAAAAGTACAATTGAACACTGACCCACATCAATAAGGTGCCAAAGGATGCGCAATTGGGCCAGGCATCTCCAGCTGTTGAAAAATTGCAAATTTCCTTGGTTTCCATGGAGTAAGAGCCGTTGCTGGGCACGTGATCTTGACATCATTGATTATTCATTTGTGGCTACAGCCAAAAGTATTGGTCGGAGAGCAACGCGGTTTGCACCATTCGATTTCTCGTCACAAAATACGTCGGATTAGCCTCTTACCAGCAGCATTGGAACAGTTTTTCCACTTTTGGATTTTTGCCTGTTCTTTTTGCTAATTGAAATCGGCTGCATTAACTATGTACAATCGCGACTGGTCATTACTATATTCAACTTTTCATTATAAGTTATGTGCCCTTCGGTAGCCCAGACGACGTCAAATCTTTGGGCCAAGCCCATTTAACTCACCCAACAAATGTCTTACTTCTAAGTCGAAGACAAACTCAATGTCTTTATCTACATGTAGAAAAACCACACCATTTGTATGTAAAAAAAACACAAGGCACTTGATACAACCCGCTGTAAAAAGTACAATTGAACACTGACCCACATCAATAAGGTGCCAAAGGATGCGCAATTGGGCCAGGCATCTCCAGCTGTTGAAAAATTGCAAATTTCCTTGGTTTCCATGGAGTAAGAGCCGTTGCTGGGCACGTGATCTTGACATCATTGATTATTCATTTGTGGCTACAGCCAAAAGTATTGGTCGGAGAGCAACGCGGTTTGCACCATTCGATTTCTCGTCACAAAATACGTCGGATTAGCCTCTTACCAGCAGCATTGGAACAGTTTTTCCACTTTTGGATTTTTGCCTGTTCTTTTTGCTAATTGAAATCGGCTACATTAACTATGTACAATCGCGACTGGTCATTACTATATTCAACTTTTCATTATAAGTTATGTGCCCTTCGGTAGCCCAGACGACGTCAAATCTTTGGGTCAAGCCCATTTAACTCACCCAACAAATGTCTTACTTCTAAGTCGAAGACAAACTCAATGTCTTTATCTACATGTAGAAAAACCACACCATTTGTATATAAAAAAAACACAAGGTACTTGATACAATCCGCTGTAAAAAGTACAATTGAACACTGACCCACATCAATAAGGTGCCAAAGGATGCGCAATTGGGCCAGGCATCTCCAGCTGTTGAAAAATTGCAAATTTCCTTGGTTTCCATGGAGTAAGAGCCGTTGCTGGGCACGTGATCTTGACATCATTGATTATTCATTTGTGGCTACAGCCAAAAGTATTGGTCGGAGAGCAACGCGGTTTGCACCATTCGATTTCTCGTCACAAAATACGTCGGATTAGCCTCTTACCAGCAGCATTGGAACAGTTTTTCCACTTTTGGATTTTTGCCTGGTCATTTTGCTAATTGAAATCGGCTACATTAACTATGTACAATCGCGACTGGTCATTACTATATTCAACATTTCATTATAAGTTCTGTGCCCTTCGGTAGCCTAGACGACGTCAAATCTTTGGGCCAAGCCCATTTAACTCACCCAACAAATGTCTTACTTCTAAGTCGAAGACAAACTCAATGTCTTTATCTACATGTAGAAAAACCACACCATTTGTATGTAAAAAAAACACAAGGTACTTGACACAACCCGCTGTAAAAAGTACAATTGAACACTGACCCACATCAATAAGGTGCCAAAGGATGCGCAATTGGGCCAGGCATCTCCAGCTGTTGAAAAATTGCAAATTTCCTTGGTTTCCATGGAGTAAGAGCCGTTGCTGGGCACGTGATCTTGACATCATTGATTATTCATTTGTGGCTACAGCCAAAAGTATTGGTCGGAGAGCAACGCGGTTTGCACCATTCGATTTCTCGTCACAAAATACGTCGGATTAGCCTCTTACCAGCAGCATTGGAACAGTTTTTCCACTTTTGGATTTTTGCCTGTTCTTTTTGCTAATTGAAATCGGCTGCATTAACTATGTACAATCGCGACTGGTCATTACTATATTCAACTTTTCATTATAAGTTATGTGCCCTTCGGTAGCCCAGACGACGTCAAATCTTTGGGCCAAGCCCATTTAACTCACCCAACAAATGTCTTACTTCTAAGTCGAAGACAAACTCAATGTCTTTATCTACATGTAGAAAAACCACACCATTTGTATGTAAAAAAAACACAAGGTACTTGATACAATCCGCTGTAAAAAGTACAATTGAACACTGACCCACATCAATAAGGTGCCAAAGGATGCGCAATTGGGCCAGGCATCTCCAGCTGTTGAAAAATTGCAAATTTCCTTGGTTTCCATGGAGTAAGAGCCGTTGCTGGGCACGTGATCTTGACATCATTGATTATTCATTTGTGGCTACAGCCAAAAGTATTGGTCGGAGAGCAACGCGGTAGAAAAACATGTAGAAAAACCACACCATTTGTATGTAAAAAAAACACAAGGTACTTGATACAATCCGCTGTAAAAAGTACAATTGAACACTGACCCACATCAATAAGGTGCCAAAGGATGCGCAATTGGGCCAGGCATCTCCAGCTGTTGAAAAATTGCAAATTTCCTTGGTTTCCATGGAGTAAGAGCCGTTGCTGGGCACGTGATCTTGACATCATTGATTATTCATTTGTGGCTACAGCCAAAAGTATTGGTCGGAGAGCAACGCGGTTTGCACCATTCGATTTCTCGTCACAAAATACGTCGGATTAGCCTCTTACCAGCAGCATTGGAACAGTTTTTCTACTTTTGGATTTTTGCCTTGTCTTTTTGCGAATTGAAATCGGCTACATTAACTATGTACAATCGCGACTGGTCATTACTATATTCAACTTTTCATTATAAGTTATGTGCCCTTCGGTAGCCCAGACGACGTCAAATCTTTGGGCCAAGCCCATTTAACTCACCCAACAAATGTGTTACTTCTAAGTCGAAGACAAACTCAATGTCTTTATCTACATGTAGAAAAACCACACCATTTGTATGTAAAAAAAACAAAAGGTACTTGATACAATCCGCTGTAAAAAGTACAATTGAACACTGACCCACATCAATAAGGTGCCAAAGGATGCGCAATTGGGCCAGGCATCTCCAGCTGTTGAAAAATTGCAAATTTCCTTGGTTTCCATGGAGTAAGAGCCGTTGCTGGGCACGTGATCTTGACATCATTGATTATTCATTTGTGGCTACAGCCAAAAGTATTGGTCGGAGAGCAACGCGGTTTGCACCATTCGATTTCTCGTCACAAAATACGTCGGATTAGCCTCTTACCAGCAGCATTGGAACAGTTTTTCTACTTTTGGATTTTTGCCTTGTCTTTTTGCGAATTGAAATCGGCTACATTAACTATGTACAATCGCGACTGGTCATTACTATATTCAACTTTTCATTATAAGTTATGTGCCCTTCGGTAGCCCAGACGACGTCAAATCTTTGGGCCAAGCCCATTTAACTCACCCAGCAAATGTCTTACTTCTAAGTCGAAGACAAACTCAATGTCTTTATCTACATGTAGAAAAACCACACCATTTGTATATAAAAAAAACAAAAGGTACTTGATACAATCCGCTGTAAAAAGTACAATTGAACACTGACCCACATCAATAAGGTGCCAAAGGATGCGCAATTGGGCCAGGCATCTCCAGCTGTTGAAAAATTGCAAATTTCCTTGGTTTCCATGGAGTAAGAGCCGTTGCTGGGCACGTGATCTTGACATCATTGATTATTCATTTGTGGCTACAGCCAAAAGTATTGGTCGGAGAGCAACGCGGTTTGCACCATTCGATTTCTCGTCACAAAATACGTCGGATTAGCCTCTTACCAGCAGCATTGGAACAGTTTTTCCACTTTTGGATTTTTGCCTGGTCATTTTGCTAATTGAAATCGGCTACATTAACTATGTACAATCGCGACTGGTCATTACTATATTCAACATTTCATTATAAGTTCTGTGCCCTTCGGTAGCCCAGACGACGTCAAATCTTTGGGCCAAGCCCATTTAACTCACCCAGCAAATGTCTTACTTCTAAGTCGAAGACAAACTCAATGTCTTTATCTACATGTAGAAAAACCACACCATTTGTATATAAAAAAAACACAAGGTACTTGATACAACCCGCTGTAAAAAGTACAATTGAACACTGACCCACATCAATAAGGTGCCAAAGGATGCGCAATTGGGCCAGGCATCTCCAGCTGTTGAAAAATTGCAAATTTCCTTGGTTTCCATGGAGTAAGAGCCGTTGCTGGGCACGTGATCTTGACATCATTGATTATTCATTTGTGGCTACAGCCAAAAGTATTGGTCGGAGAGCAACGCGGTTTGCACCATTCGATTTCTCGTCACAAAATACGTCGGATTAGCCTCTTACCAGCAGCATTGGAACAGTTTTTCCACTTTTGGATTTTTGCCTGTTCTTTTTGCTAATTGAAATCGGCTGCATTAACTATGTACAATCGCGACTGGTCATTACTATATTCAACTTTTCATTATAAGTTATGTGCCCTTCGGTAGCCCAGACGACGTCAAATCTTTGGGCCAAGCCCATTTAACTCACCCAACAAATGTCTTACTTCTAAGTCGAAGACAAACTCAATGTCTTTATCTACATGTAGAAAAACCACACCATTTGTATGTAAAAAAAACACAAGGTACTTGATACAACCCGCTGTAAAAAGTACAATTGAACACTGACCCACATCAATAAGGTGCCAAAGGATGCGCAATTGGGCCAGGCATCTCCAGCTGTTGAAAAATTGCAAATTTCCTTGGTTTCCATGGAGTAAGAGCCGTTGCTGGGCACGTGATCTTGACATCATTGATTATTCATTTGTGGCTACAGCCAAAAGTATTGGTCGGAGAGCAACGCGGTTTGCACCATTCGATTTCTCGTCACAAAATACGTCGGATTAGCCTCTTACCAGCAGCATTGGAACAGTTTTTCCACTTTTGGATTTTTGCCTGTTCTTTTTGCTAATTGAAATCGGCTACATTAACTATGTACAATCGCGACTGGTCATTACTATATTCAACTTTTCATTATAAGTTATGTGCCCTTCGGTAGCCCAGACGACGTCAAATCTTTGGGTCAAGCCCATTTAACTCACCAAACAAATGTCTTACTTCTAAGTCGAAGACAAACTCAATGTCTTTATCTACATGTAGAAAAACCACACCATTTGTATATAAAAAAAACACAAGGTACTTGATACAATCCGCTGTAAAAAGTACAATTGAACACTGACCCACATCAATAAGGTGCCAAAGGATGCGCAATTGGGCCAGGCATCTCCAGCTGTTGAAAAATTGCAAATTTCCTTGGTTTCCATGGAGTAAGAGCCGTTGCTGGGCACGTGATCTTGACATCATTGATTATTCATTTGTGGCTACAGCCAAAAGTATTGGTCGGAGAGCAACGCGGTTTGCACCATTCGATTTCTCGTCACAAAATACGTCGGATTAGCCTCTTACCAGCAGCATTGGAACAGTTTTTCCACTTTTGGATTTTTGCCTGGTCATTTTGCTAATTGAAATCGGCTACATTAACTATGTACAATCGCGACTGGTCATTACTATATTCAACATTTCATTATAAGTTCTGTGCCCTTCGGTAGCCCAGACGACGTCAAATCTTTGGGCCAAGCCCATTTAACTCACCCAGCAAATGTCTTACTTCTAAGTCGAAGACAAACTCAATGTCTTTATCTACATGTAGAAAAACCACACCATTTGTATGTAAAAAAAACACAAGGTACTTGACACAACCCGCTGTAAAAAGTACAATTGAACACTGACCCACATCAATAAGGTGCCAAAGGATGCGCAATTGGGCCAGGCATCTCCAGCTGTTGAAAAATTGCAAATTTCCTTGGTTTCCATGGAGTAAGAGCCGTTGCTGGGCACGTGATCTTGACATCATTGATTATTCATTTGTGGCTACAGCCAAAAGTATTGGTCGGAGAGCAACGCGGTTTGCACCATTCGATTTCTCGTCACAAAATACGTCGGATTAGCCTCTTACCAGCAGCATTGGAACAGTTTTTCCACTTTTGGATTTTTGCCTGTTCTTTTTGCTAATTGAAATCGGCTGCATTAACTATGTACAATCGCGACTGGTCATTACTATATTCAACTTTTCATTATAAGTTATGTGCCCTTCGGTAGCCCAGACGACGTCAAATCTTTGGGCCAAGCCCATTTAACTCACCCAACAAATGTCTTACTTCTAAGTCGAAGACAAACTCAATGTCTTTATCTACATGTAGAAAAACCACACCATTTGTATGTAAAAAAAACACAAGGTACTTGATACAATCCGCTGTAAAAAGTACAATTGAACACTGACCCACATCAATAAGGTGCCAAAGGATGCGCAATTGGGCCAGGCATCTCCAGCTGTTGAAAAATTGCAAATTTCCTTGGTTTCCATGGAGTAAGAGCCGTTGCTGGGCACGTGATCTTGACATCATTGATTATTCATTTGTGGCTACAGCCAAAAGTATTGGTCGGAGAGCAACGCGGTAGAAAAACATGTAGAAAAACCACACCATTTGTATGTAAAAAAAACACAAGGTACTTGATACAATCCGCTGTAAAATGTACAATTGAACACTGACCCACATCAATAAGGTGCCAAAGGATGCGCAATTGGGCCAGGCATCTCCAGCTGTTGAAAAATTGCAAATTTCCTTGGTTTCCATGGAGTAAGAGCCGTTGCTGGGCACGTGATCTTGACATCATTGATTATTCATTTGTGGCTACAGCCAAAAGTATTGGTCGGAGAGCAACGCGGTTTGCACCATTCGATTTCTCGTCACAAAATACGTCGGATTAGCCTCTTACCAGCAGCATTGGAACAGTTTTTCTACTTTTGGATTTTTGCCTTGTCTTTTTGCGAATTGAAATCGGCTACATTAACTATGTACAATCGCGACTGGTCATTACTATATTCAACTTTTCATTATAAGTTATGTGCCCTTCGGTAGCCCAGACGACGTCAAATCTTTGGGCCAAGCCCATTTAACTCACCCAGCAAATGTCTTACTTCTAAGTCGAAGACAAACTCAATGTCTTTATCTACATGTAGAAAAACCACACCATTTGTATATAAAATAAACAAAAGGTACTTGATACAATCCGCTGTAAAAAGTACAATTGAACACTGACCCACATCAATAAGGTGCCAAAGGATGCGCAATTGGGCCAGGCATCTCCAGCTGTTGAAAAATTGCAAATTTCTATGGTTTCCATGGAGTAAGAGCCGTTGCTGGGCACGTGATCTTGACATCATTGATTATTCATTTGTGGCTACAGCCAAAAGTATTGGTCGGAGAGCAACGCGGTTTGCACCATTCGATTTCTCGTCACAAAATACGTCGGATTAGCCTCTTACCAGCAGCATTGGAACAGTTTTTCCACTTTTGGATTTTTGCCTGTTCTTTTTGCTAATTGAAATCGGCTGCATTAACTATGTACAATCGCGACTGGTCATTACTATATTCAACTTTTCATTATAAGTTATGTGCCCTTCGGTAGCCCAGACGACGTCAAATCTTTGGGCCAAGCCCATTTAACTCACCCAGCAAATGTCTTACTTCTAAGTCGAAGACAAACTCAATGTCTTTATCTACATGTAGAAAAACCACACCATTTGTATATAAAAAAAACAAAAGGTACTTGATACAATCCGCTGTAAAAAGTACAATTGAACACTGACCCACATCAATAAGGTGCCAAAGGATGCGCAATTGGGCCAGGCATCTCCAGCTGTTGAAAAATTGCAAATTTCCTTGGTTTCCATGGAGTAAGAGCCGTTGCTGGGCACGTGATCTTGACATCATTGATTATTCATTTGTGGCTACAGCCAAAAGTATTGGTCGGAGAGCAACGCGGTTTGCACCATTCGATTTCTCGTCACAAAATACGTCGGATTAGCCTCTTACCAGCAGCATTGGAACAGTTTTTCCACTTTTGGATTTTTGCCTGTTCTTTTTGCTAATTGAAATCGGCTGCATTAACTATGTACAATCGCGACTGGTCATTACTATATTCAACTTTTCATTATAAGTTATGTGCCCTTCGGTAGCCCAGACGACGTCAAATCTTTGGGCCAAGCCCATTTAACTCACCCAACAAATGTCTTACTTCTAAGTCGAAGACAAACTCAATGTCTTTATCTACATGTAGAAAAACCACACCATTTGTATATAAAAAAAACACAAGGTACTTGACACAACCCGCTGTAAAAAGTACAATTGAACACTGACCCACATCAATAAGGTGCCAAAGGATGCGCAATTGGGCCAGGCATCTCCAGCTGTTGAAAAATTGCAAATTTCCTTGGTTTCCATGGAGTAAGAGCCGTTGCTGGGCACGTGATCTTGACATCATTGATTATTCATTTGTGGCTACAGCCAAAAGTATTGGTCGGAGAGCAACGCGGTTTGCACCATTCGATTTCTCGTCACAAAATACGTCGGATTAGCCTCTTACCAGCAGCATTGGAACAGTTTTTCCACTTTTGGATTTTTGCCTGGTCATTTTGCTAATTGAAATCGGCTACATTAACTATGTACAATCGCGACTGGTCATTACTATATTCAACATTTCATTATAAGTTATGTGCCCTTCGGTAGCCCAGACGACGTCAAATCTTTGGGCCAAACCCATTTAACTCACCCAGCAAATGTCTTACTTCTAAGTCGAAGACAAACTCAATGTCTTTATCTACATGTAGAAAAACCACACCATTTGTATATAAAAAAAACACAAGGTACTTGATACAACCCGCTGTAAAAAGTACAATTAAACACTGACCCACATCAATAAGGTGCCAAAGGATGCGCAATTGGGCCAGGCATCTCCAGCTGTTGAAAAATTGCAAATTTCCTTGGTTTCCATGGAGTAAGAGCCGTTGCTGGGCACGTGATCTTGACATCATTGATTATTCATTTGTGGCTACAGCCAAAAGTATTGGTCGGAGAGCAACGCGGTTTGCACCATTCGATTTCTCGTCACAAAATACGTCGGATTAGCCTCTTACCAGCAGCATTGGAACAGTTTTTCCACTTTTGGATTTTTCCCTGTTCTTTTTGCTAATTGAAATCGGCTGCATTAACTATGTACAATCGCGACTGGTCATTACTATATTCAACTTTTCATTATAAGTTATGTGCCCTTCGGTAGCCCAGACGACGTCAAATCTTTGGGCCAAGCCCATTTAACTCACCCAGCAAATGTCTTACTTCTAAGTCGAAGACAAACTCAATGTCTTTATCTACATGTAGAAAAACCACACCATTTGTATGTAAAAAAAACACAAGGTACTTGATACAATCCGCTGTAAAAAGTACAATTGAACACTGACCCACATCAATAAGGTGCCAAAGGATGCGCAATTGGGCCAGGCATCTCCAGCTGTTGAAAAATTGCAAATTTCCTTGGTTTCCATGGAGTAAGAGCCGTTGCTGGGCACGTGATCTTGACATCATTGATTATTCATTTGTGGCTACAGCCAAAAGTATTGGTCGGAGAGCAACGCGGTTTGCACCATTCGATTTCTCGTCACAAAATACGTCGGATTAGCCTCTTACCAGCAGCATTGGAACAGTTTTTCCACTTTTGGATTTTTGCCTGTTCTTTTTGCTAATTGAAATCGGCTGCATTAACTATGTACAATCGCGACTGGTCATTACTATATTCAACTTTTCATTATAAGTTATGTGCCCTTCGGTAGCCCAGACGACGTCAAATCTTTGGGCCAAGCCCATTTAACTCACCCAACAAATGTCTTACTTCTAAGTCGAAGACAAACTCAATGTCTTTATCTACATGTAGAAAAACCACACCATTTGTATGTAAAAAAAACACAAGGTACTTGATACAATCCGCTGTAAAAAGTACAATTGAACACTGACCCACATCAATAAGGTGCCAAAGGATGCGCAATTGGGCCAGGCATCTCCAGCTGTTGAAAAATTGCAAATTTCCTTGGTTTCCATGGAGTAAGAGCCGTTGCTGGGCACGTGATCTTGACATCATTGATTATTCATTTGTGGCTACAGCCAAAAGTATTGGTCGGAGAGCAACGCGGTTTGCACCATTCGATTTTTCGTCACAAAATACGTCGGATTAGCCTCTTACCAGCAGCATTGGAACAGTTTTTCTACTTTTGGATTTTTGCCTTGTCTTTTTGCGAATTGAAATCGGCTACATTAACTATGTACAATCGCGACTGGTCATTACTATATTCAACTTTTCATTATAAGTTATGTGCCCTTCGGTAGCCCAGACGACGTCAAATCTTTGGGCCAAGCCCATTTAACTCACCCAGCAAATGTCTTACTTCTAAGTCGAAGACAAACTCAATGTCTTTATCTACATGTAGAAAAACCACACCATTTGTATATAAAAAAAACAAAAGGTACTTGATACAATCCGCTGTAAAAAGTACAATTGAACACTGACCCACATCAATAAGGTGCCAAAGGATGCGCAATTGGGCCAGGCATCTCCAGCTGTTGAAAAATTGCAAATTTCCTTGGTTTCCATGGAGTAAGAGCCGTTGCTGGGCACGTGATCTTGACATCATTGATTATTCATTTGTGGCTACAGCCAAAAGTATTGGTCGGAGAGCAACGCGGTTTGCACCATTCGATTTCTCGCCACAAAATACGTCGGATTAGCCTCTTACCAGCAGCATTGGAACAGTTTTTCCACTTTTGGATTTTTGCCTGTTCTTTTTGCTAATTGAAATCGGCTGCATTAACTATGTACAATCGCAACTGGTCATTACTATATTCAACTTTTCATTATAAATTATGTGCCCTTCGGTAGCCCAGACGACGTCAAATCTTTGGGCCAAGCCCATTTAACTCACCCAACAAATGTCTTACTTCTAAGTCGAAGACAAACTCAATGTCTTTATCTACATGTAGAAAAACCACACCATTTGTATATAAAAAAAACACAAGGTACTTGATACAATCCGCTGTAAAAAGTACAATTGAACACTGACCCACATCAATAAGGTGCCAAAGGATGCGCAATTGGGCCAGGCATCTCCAGCTGTTGAAAAATTGCAAATTTCCTTGGTTTCCATGGAGTAAGAGCCGTTGCTGGGCACGTGATCTTGACATCATTGATTATTCATTTGTGGCTACAGCCAAAAGTATTGGTCGGAGAGCAACGCGGTTTGCACCATTCGATTTCTCGTCACAAAATACGTCGGATTAGCCTCTTACCAGCAGCATTGGAACAGTTTTTCCACTTTTGGATTTTTGCCTGGTCATTTTGCTAATTGAAATCGGCTACATTAACTATGTACAATCGCGACTGGTCATTACTATATTCAACATTTCATTATAAGTTCTGTGCCCTTCGGTAGCCCAGACGACGTCAAATCTTTGGGCCAAGCCCATTTAACTCACCCAACAAATGTCTTACTTCTAAGTCGAAGACAAACTCAATGTCTTTATCTACATGTAGAAAAACCACACCATTTGTATGTAAAAAAAACACAAGGTACTTGACACAACCCGCTGTAAAAAGTACAATTGAACACTGACCCACATCAATAAGGTGCCAAAGGATGCGCAATTGGGCCAGGCATCTCCAGCTGTTGAAAAATTGCAAATTTCCTTGGTTTCCATGGAGTAAGAGCCGTTGCTGGGCACGTGATCTTGACATCATTGATTATTCATTTGTGGCTACAGCCAAAAGTATTGGTCGGAGAGCAACGCGGTTTGCACCATTCGATTTCTCGTCACAAAATACGTCGGATTAGCCTCTTACCAGCAGCATTGGAACAGTTTTTCCACTTTTGGATTTTTGCCTGTTCTTTTTGCTAATTGAAATCGGCTGCATTAACTATGTACAATCGCGACTGGTCATTACTATATTCAACTTTTCATTATAAGTTATGTGCCCTTCGGTAGCCCAGACGACGTCAAATCTTTGGGCCAAGCCCATTTAACTCACCCAACAAATGTCTTACTTCTAAGTCGAAGACAAACTCAATGTCTTTATCTACATGTAGAAAAACCACACCATTTGTATGTAAAAAAAACACAAGGTACTTGATACAATCCGCTGTAAAAAGTACAATTGAACACTGACCCACATCAATAAGGTGCCAAAGGATGCGCAATTGGGCCAGGCATCTCCAGCTGTTGAAAAATTGCAAATTTCCTTGGTTTCCATGGAGTAAGAGCCGTTGCTGGGCACGTGATCTTGACATCATTGATTATTCATTTGTGGCTACAGCCAAAAGTATTGGTCGGAGAGCAACGCGGTTTGCACCATTCGATTTCTCGTCACAAAATACGTCGGATTAGCCTCTTACCAGCAGCATTGGAACAGTTTTTCTACTTTTGGATTTTTGCCTTGTCTTTTTGCGAATTGAAATCGGCTACATTAACTATGTACAATCGCGACTGGTCATTACTATATTCAACTTTTCATTATAAGTTATGTGCCCTTCGGTAGCCCAGACGACGTCAAATCTTTGGGCCAAGCCCATTTAACTCACCCAGCAAATGTCTTACTTCTAAGTCGAAGACAAACTCAATGTCTTTATCTACATGTAGAAAAACCACACCATTTGTATATAAAAAAAACAAAAGGTACTTGATACAATCCGCTGTAAAAGGTACAATTGAACACTGACCCACATCAATAAGGTGCCAAAGGATGCGCAATTGGGCCAGGCATCTCCAGCTGTTGAAAAATTGCAAATTTCCTTGGTTTCCATGGAGTAAGAGCCGTTGCTGGGCACGTGATCTTGACATCATTGATTATTCATTTGTGGCTACAGCCAAAAGTATTGGTCGGAGAGCAACGCGGTTTGCACCATTCGATTTCTCGTCACAAAATACGTCGGATTAGCCTCTTACCAGCAGCATTGGAACAGTTTTTCCACTTTTGGATTTTTGCCTGGTCATTTTGCTAATTGAAATCGGCTACATTAACTATGTACAATCGCGACTGGTCATTACTATATTCAACATTTCATTATAAGTTCTGTGCCCTTCGGTAGCCCAGACGACGTCAAATCTTTGGGCCAAGCCCATTTAACTCACCCAGCAAATGTCTTACTTCTAAGTCGAAGACAAACTCAATGTCTTTATCTACATGTAGAAAAACCACACCATTTGTATATAAAAAAAACACAAGGTACTTGATACAACCCGCTGTAAAAAGTACAATTGAACACTGACCCACATCAATAAGGTGCCAAAGGATGCGCAATTGGGCCAGGCATCTCCAGCTGTTGAAAAATTGCAAATTTCCTTGGTTTCCATGGAGTAAGAGCCGTTGCTGGGCACGTGATCTTGACATCATTGATTATTCATTTGTGGCTACAGCCAAAAGTATTGGTCGGAGAGCAACGCGGTTTGCACCATTCGATTTCTCGTCACAAAATACGTCGGATTAGCCTCTTACCAGCAGCATTGGAACAGTTTTTCCACTTTTGGATTTTTGCCTGTTTTTTTTGCTAATTGAAATCGGCTGCATTAACTATGTACAATCGCGACTGGTCATTACTATATTCAACTTTTCATTATAAGTTATGTGCCCTTCGGTAGCCCAGACGACGTCAAATCTTTGGGCCAAGCCCATTTAACTCACCCAACAAATGTCTTACTTCTAAGTCGAAGACAAACTCAATGTCTTTATCTACATGTAGAAAAACCACACCATTTGTATGTAAAAAAAACACAAGGTACTTGATACAACCCGCTGTAAAAAGTACAATTGAACACTGACCCACATCAATAAGGTGCCAAAGGATGCGAAATTGGGCCAGGCATCTCCAGCTGTTGAAAAATTGCAAATTTCCTTGGTTTCCATGGAGTAAGAGCCGTTGCTGGGCACGTGATCTTGACATCATTGATTATTCATTTGTGGCTACAGCCAAAAGTATTGGTCGGAGAGCAACGCGGTTTGCACCATTCGATTTCTCGTCACAAAATACGTCGGATTAGCCTCTTACCAGCAGCATTGGAACAGTTTTTCCACTTTTGGATTTTTGCCTGTTCTTTTTGCTAATTGAAATCGGCTACATTAACTATGTACAATCGCGACTGGTCATTACTATATTCAACTTTTCATTATAAGTTATGTGCCCTTCGGTAGCCCAGACGACGTCAAATCTTTGGGTCAAGCCCATTTAACTCACCCAACAAATGTCTTACTTCTAAGTCGAAGACAAACTCAATGTCTTTATCTACATGTAGAAAAACCACACCATTTGTATATAAAAAAAACACAAGGTACTTGATACAATCCGCTGTAAAAAGTACAATTGAACACTGACCCACATCAATAAGGTGCCAAAGGATGCGCAATTGGGCCAGGCATCTCCAGCTGTTGAAAAATTGCAAATTTCCTTGGTTTCCATGGAGTAAGAGCCGTTGCTGGGCACGTGATCTTGACATCATTGATTATTCATTTGTGGCTACAGCCAAAAGTATTGGTCGGAGAGCAACGCGGTTTGCACCATTCGATTTCTCGTCACAAAATACGTCGGATTAGCCTCTTACCAGCAGCATTGGAACAGTTTTTCCACTTTTGGATTTTTGCCTGGTCATTTTGCTAATTGAAATCGGCTACATTAACTATGTACAATCGCGACTGGTCATTACTATATTCAACATTTCATTATAAGTTCTGTGCCCTTCGGTAGCCCAGACGACGTCAAATCTTTGGGCCAAGCCCATTTAACTCACCCAACAAATGTCTTACTTCTAAGTCGAAGACAAACTCAATGTCTTTATCTACATGTAGAAAAACCACACCATTTGTATGTAAAAAAAACAAAAGGTACTTGATACAATCCGCTGTAAAAAGTACAATTGAACACTGACCCACATCAATAAGGTGCCAAAGGATGCGCAATTGGGCCAGGCATCTCCAGCTGTTGAAAAATTGCAAATTTCCTTGGTTTCCATGGAGTAAGAGCCGTTGCTGGGCACGTGATCTTGACATCATTGATTATTCATTTGTGGCTACAGCCAAAAGTATTGGTCGGAGAGCAACGCGGTTTGCACCATTCGATTTCTCGTCACAAAATACGTCGGATTAGCCTCTTACCAGCAGCATTGGAACAGTTTTTCCACTTTTGGATTTTTGCCTGTTCTTTTTGCTAATTGAAATCGGCTGCATTAACTATGTACAATCGCGACTGGTCATTACTATATTCAACTTTTCATTATAAGTTATGTGCCCTTCGGTAGCCCAGACGACGTCAAATCTTTGGGCCAAGCCCATTTAACTCACCCAACAAATGTCTTACTTCTAAGTCGAAGACAAACTCAATGTCTTTATCTACATGTAGAAAAACCACACCATTTGTATATAAAAAAAACACAAGGTACTTGACACAACCCGCTGTAAAAAGTACAATTGAACACTGACCCACATCAATAAGGTGCCAAAGGATGCGCAATTGGGCCAGGCATCTCCAGCTGTTGAAAAATTGCAAATTTCCTTGGTTTCCATGGAGTAAGAGCCGTTGCTGGGCACGTGATCTTGACATCATTGATTATTCATTTGTGGCTACAGCCAAAAGTATTGGTCGGAGAGCAACGCGGTTTGCACCATTCGATTTCTCGTCACAAAATACGTCGGATTAGCCTCTTACCAGCAGCATTGGAACAGTTTTTCCACTTTTGGATTTTTGCCTGGTCATTTTGCTAATTGAAATCGGCTACATTAACTATGTACAATCGCGACTGGTCATTACTATATTAAACTTTTCATTATAAGTTATGTGCCCTTCGGTAGCCCAGACGACGTCAAATCTTTGGGCCAAACCCATTTAACTCACCCAGCAAATGTCTTACTTCTAAGTCGAAGACAAACTCAATGTCTTTATCTACATGTAGAAAAACCACACCATTTGTATATAAAAAAAACACAAGGTACTTGATACAACCCGCTGTAAAAAGTACAATTAAACACTGACCCACATCAATAAGGTGCCAAAGGATGCGCAATTGGGCCAGGCATCTCCAGCTGTTGAAAAATTGCAAATTTCCTTGGTTTCCATGGAGTAAGAGCCGTTGCTGGGCACGTGATCTTGACATAATTGATTATTCATTTGTGGCTACAGCCAAAAGTATTGGTCGGAGAGCAACGCGGTTTGCACCATTCGATTTCTCGTCACAAAATACGTCGGATTAGCCTCTTACCAGCAGCATTGGAACAGTTTTTCCACTTTTGGATTTTTGCCTGTTCTTTTTGCTAATTGAAATCGGCTGCATTAACTATGTACAATCGCGACTGGTCATTACTATATTCAACTTTTCATTATAAGTTATGTGCCCTTCGGTAGCCCAGACGACGTCAAATCTTTGGGCCAAGCCCATTTAACTCACCCAACAAATGTCTTACTTCTAAGTCGAAGACAAACTCAATGTCTTTATCTACATGTAGAAAAACCACACCATTTGTATGTAAAAAAAACACAAGGTACTTGATACAATCCGCTGTAAAAAGTACAATTGAACACTGACCCACATCAATAAGGTGCCAAAGGATGCGCAATTGGGCCAGGCATCTCCAGCTGTTGAAAAATTGCAAATTTCCTTGGTTTCCATGGAGTAAGAGCCGTTGCTGGGCACGTGATCTTGACATCATTGATTATTCATTTGTGGCTACAGCCAAAAGTATTGGTCGGAGAGCAACGCGGTTTGCACCATTCGATTTCTCGTCACAAAATACGTCGGATTAGCCTCTTACCAGCAGCATTGGAACAGTTTTTCTACTTTTGGATTTTTGCTTTGTCTTTTTGCTAATTGAAATCGGCTACATTAACTATGTACAATCGCGACTGGTCATTACTATATTCAACTTTTCATTATAAGTTATGTGCCCTTCGGTAGCCCAGACGACGTCAAATCTTTGGGCCAAGCCCATTTAACTCACCCAGCAAATGTCTTACTTCTAAGTCGAAGACAAACTCAATGTCTTTATCTACATGTAGAAAAACCACACCATTTGTATATAAAAAAAACAAAAGGTACTTGATACAATCCGCTGTAAAAAGTACAATTGAACACTGACCCACATCAATAAGGTGCCAAAGGATGCGCAATTGGGCCAGGCATCTCCAGCTGTCGAAAAATTGCAAATTTCCTTGGTTTCCATGGAGTAAGAGCCGTTGCTGGGCACGTGATCTTGACATCATTGATTATTCATTTGTGGCTACAGCCAAAAGTATTGGTCGGAGAGCAACGCGGTTTGCACCATTCGATTTTTCGTCACAAAATACGTCGGATTAGCCTCTTACCAGCAGCATTGGAACAGTTTTTCCACTTTTGGATTTTTGCCTGTTCTTTTTGCTAATTGAAATCGGCTGCATTAACTATGTACAATCGCGACTGGTCATTACTATATTCAACTTTTCATTATAAGTTATGTGCCCTTCGGTAGCCCAGACGACGTCAAATCTTTGGGCCAAGCCCATTTAACTCACCCAACAAATGTCTTACTTCTAAGTCGAAGACAAACTCAATGTCTTTATCTACATGTAGAAAAACCACACCATTTGTATGTAAAAAAAACAAAAGGTACTTGATACAATCCGCTGTAAAAAGTACAATTGAACACTGACCCACATCAATAAGGTGCCAAAGGATGCGCAATTGGGCCAGGCATCTCCAGCTGTTGAAAAATTGCAAATTTCCTTGGTTTCCATGGAGTAAGAGCCGTTGCTGGGCACGTGATCTTGACATCATTGATTATTCATTTGTGGCTACAGCCAAAAGTATTGGTCGGAGAGCAACGCGGTTTGCACCATTCGATTTCTCGTCACAAAATACGTCGGATTAGCCTCTTACCAGCAGCATTGGAACAGTTTTTCTACTTTTGGATTTTTGCCTTGTCTTTTTGCGAATTGAACTCGGCTACATTAACTATGTACAATCGCGACTGGTCATTACTATATTCAACATTTCATTATAAGTTCTGTGCCCTTCGGTAGCCCAGAGGACGTCAAATCTTTGGGCCAAGCCCATTTAACTCACCCAGCAAATGTCTTACTTCTAAGTCGAAGACAAACTCAATGTCTTTATCTACATGTAGAAAAACCACACCATTTGTATATAAAAAAAACACAAGGTACTTGATACAACCCGCTGTAAAAAGTACAATTGAACACTGACCCACATCAATAAGGTGCCAAAGGATGTGCAATTGGGCCAGGCATCTCCAGCTGTTGAAAAATTGCAAATTTCCTTGGTTTCCATGGAGTAAGAGCCGTTGCTGGGCACGTGATCTTGACATCATTGATTATTCATTTGTGGCTACAGCCAAAAGTATTGGTCGGAGAGCAACGCGGTTTGCACCATTCGATTTCTCGTCACAAAATACGTCGGATTAGCCTCTTACCAGCAGCATTGGAACAGTTTTTCCACTTTTGGATTTTTGCCTGTTCTTTTTGCTAATTGAAATCGGCTGCATTAACTATGTACAATCGCGACTGGTCATTACTATATTCAACTTTTCATTATAAGTTATGTGCCCTTCGGTAGCCCAGACGACGTCAAATCTTTGGGCCAAGCCCATTTAACTCACCCAACAAATGTCTTACTTCTAAGTCGAAGACAAACTCAATGTCTTTATCTACATGTAGAAAAACCACACCATTTGTATATAAAAAAAACACAAGGTACTTGATACAATCCGCTGTAAAAAGTACAATTGAACACTGACCCACATCAATAAGGTGCCAAAGGATGCGCAATTGGGCCAGGCATCTCCAGCTGTTGAAAAATTGCAAATTTCCTTGGTTTCCATGGAGTAAGAGCCGTTGCTGGGCACGTGATCTTGACATCATTGATTATTCATTTGTGGCTACAGCCAAAAGTATTGGTCGGAGAGCAACGCGGTTTGCACCATTCGATTTTTCGTCACAAAATACGTCGGATTAGCCTCTTACCAGCAGCATTGGAACAGTTTTTCCACTTTTGGATTTTTGCCTGGTCATTTTGCTAATTGAAATCGGCTACATTAACTATGTACAATCGCGACTGGTCATTACTATATTCAACATTTCATTATAAGTTCTGTGCCCTTCGGTAGCCCAGACGACGTCAAATCTTTGGGCCAAGCCCATTTAACTCACCCAACAAATGTCTTACTTCTAAGTCGAAGACAAACTCAATGTCTTTATCTACATGTAGAAAAACCACACCATTTGTATATAAAAAAAACACAAGGTACTTGATACAACCCGCTGTAAAAAGTACAATTGAACACTGACCCACATCAATAAGGTGCCAAAGGATGCGCAATTGGGCCAGGCATCTCCAGCTGTTGAAAAATTGCAAATTTCCTTGGTTTCCATGGAGTAAGAGCCGTTGCTGGGCACGTGATCTTGACATCATTGATTATTCATTTGTGGCTACAGCCAAAAGTATTGGTCGGAGAGCAACGCGGTTTGCACCATTCGATTTCTCGTCACAAAATACGTCGGATTAGCCTCTTACCAGCAGCATTGGAACAGTTTTTCCACTTTTGGATTTTTGCCTGTTTTTTTTGCTAATTGAAATCGGCTGCATTAACTATGTACAATCGCGACTGGTCATTACTATATTCAACTTTTCATTATAAGTTATGTGCCCTTCGGTAGCCCAGACGACGTCAAATCTTTGGGCCAAGCCCATTTAACTCACCCAACAAATGTCTTACTTCTAAGTCGAAGACAAACTCAATGTCTTTATCTACATGTAGAAAAACCACACCATTTGTATGTAAAAAAAACACAAGGTACTTGATACAACCCGCTGTAAAAAGTACAATTGAACACTGACCCACATCAATAAGGTGCCAAAGGATGCGAAATTGGGCCAGGCATCTCCAGCTGTTGAAAAATTGCAAATTTCCTTGGTTTCCATGGAGTAAGAGCCGTTGCTGGGCACGTGATCTTGACATCATTGATTATTCATTTGTGGCTACAGCCAAAAGTATTGGTCGGAGAGCAACGCGGTTTGCACCATTCGATTTCTCGTCACAAAATACGTCGGATTAGCCTCTTACCAGCAGCATTGGAACAGTTTTTCCACTTTTGGATTTTTGCCTGTTCTTTTTGCTAATTGAAA
The DNA here is from genome assembly GCF_032854445.1 of Liolophura sinensis. Classification (NCBI taxonomy): domain Eukaryota; kingdom Metazoa; phylum Mollusca; class Polyplacophora; order Chitonida; family Chitonidae; genus Liolophura; species Liolophura sinensis. Next base: position 81,639 of record NW_027017966.1, read on the forward strand.
TCGGCTACATTAACTATGTACAATCGCGACTGGTCATTACTATATTCAACTTTTCATTATAAGTTATGTGCCCTTCGGTAGCCCAGACGACGTCAAATCTTTGGGTCAAGCCCATTTAACTCACCCAACAAATGTCTTACTTCTAAGTCGAAGACAAACTCAATGTCTTTATCTACATGTAGAAAAACCACACCATTTGTATATAAAAAAAACACAAGGTACTTGATACAATCCGCTGTAAAAAGTACAATTGAACACTGACCCACATCAATAAGGTGCCAAAGGATGCGCAATTGGGCCAGGCATCTCCAGCTGTTGAAAAATTGCAAATTTCCTTGGTTTCCATGGAGTAAGAGCCGTTGCTGGGCACGTGATCTTGACATCATTGATTATTCATTTGTGGCTACAGCCAAAAGTATTGGTCGGAGAGCAACGCGGTTTGCACCATTCGATTTCTCGTCACAAAATACGTCGGATTAGCCTCTTACCAGCAGCATTGGAACAGTTTTTCCACTTTTGGATTTTTGCCTGGTCATTTTGCTAATTGAAATCGGCTACATTAACTATGTACAATCGCGACTGGTCATTACTATATTCAACATTTCATTATAAGTTCTGTGCCCTTCGGTAGCCCAGACGACGTCAAATCTTTGGGCCAAGCCCATTTAACTCACCCAACAAATGTCTTACTTCTAAGTCGAAGACAAACTCAATGTCTTTATCTACATGTAGAAAAACCACACCATTTGTATGTAAAAAAAACAAAAGGTACTTGATACAATCCGCTGTAAAAAGTACAATTGAACACTGACCCACATCAATAAGGTGCCAAAGGATGCGCAATTGGGCCAGGCATCTCCAGCTGTTGAAAAATTGCAAATTTCCTTGGTTTCCATGGAGTAAGAGCCGTTGCTGGGCACGTGATCTTGACATCATTGATTATTCATTTGTGGCTACAGCCAAAAGTATTGGTCGGAGAGCAACGCGGTTTGCACCATTCGATTTCTCGTCACAAAATACGTCGGATTAGCCTCTTACCAGCAGCATTGGAACAGTTTTTCCACTTTTGGATTTTTGCCTGTTCTTTTTGCTAATTGAAATCGGCTGCATTAACTATGTACAATCGCGACTGGTCATTACTATATTCAACTTTTCATTATAAGTTATGTGCCCTTCGGTAGCCCAGACGACGTCAAATCTTTGGGCCAAGCCCATTTAACTCACCCAACAAATGTCTTACTTCTAAGTCGAAGACAAACTCAATGTCTTTATCTACATGTAGAAAAACCACACCATTTGTATATAAAAAAAACACAAGGTACTTGACACAACCCGCTGTAAAAAGTACAATTGAACACTGACCCACATCAATAAGGTGCCAAAGGATGCGCAATTGGGCCAGGCATCTCCAGCTGTTGAAAAATTGCAAATTTCCTTGGTTTCCATGGAGTAAGAGCCGTTGCTGGGCACGTGATCTTGACATCATTGATTATTCATTTGTGGCTACAGCCAAAAGTATTGGTCGGAGAGCAACGCGGTTTGCACCATTCGATTTCTCGTCACAAAATACGTCGGATTAGCCTCTTACCAGCAGCATTGGAACAGTTTTTCCACTTTTGGATTTTTGCCTGGTCATTTTGCTAATTGAAATCGGCTACATTAACTATGTACAATCGCGACTGGTCATTACTATATTAAACTTTTCATTATAAGTTATGTGCCCTTCGGTAGCCCAGACGACGTCAAATCTTTGGGCCAAACCCATTTAACTCACCCAGCAAATGTCTTACTTCTAAGTCGAAGACAAACTCAATGTCTTTATCTACATGTAGAAAAACCACACCATTTGTATATAAAAAAAACACAAGGTACTTGATACAACCCGCTGTAAAAAGTACAATTAAACACTGACCCACATCAATAAGGTGCCAAAGGATGCGCAATTGGGCCAGGCATCTCCAGCTGTTGAAAAATTGCAAATTTCCTTGGTTTCCATGGAGTAAGAGCCGTTGCTGGGCACGTGATCTTGACATAATTGATTATTCATTTGTGGCTACAGCCAAAAGTATTGGTCGGAGAGCAACGCGGTTTGCACCATTCGATTTCTCGTCACAAAATACGTCGGATTAGCCTCTTACCAGCAGCATTGGAACAGTTTTTCCACTTTTGGATTTTTGCCTGTTCTTTTTGCTAATTGAAATCGGCTGCATTAACTATGTACAATCGCGACTGGTCATTACTATATTCAACTTTTCATTATAAGTTATGTGCCCTTCGGTAGCCCAGACGACGTCAAATCTTTGGGCCAAGCCCATTTAACTCACCCAACAAATGTCTTACTTCTAAGTCGAAGACAAACTCAATGTCTTTATCTACATGTAGAAAAACCACACCATTTGTATGTAAAAAAAACACAAGGTACTTGATACAATCCGCTGTAAAAAGTACAATTGAACACTGACCCACATCAATAAGGTGCCAAAGGATGCGCAATTGGGCCAGGCATCTCCAGCTGTTGAAAAATTGCAAATTTCCTTGGTTTCCATGGAGTAAGAGCCGTTGCTGGGCACGTGATCTTGACATCATTGATTATTCATTTGTGGCTACAGCCAAAAGTATTGGTCGGAGAGCAACGCGGTTTGCACCATTCGATTTCTCGTCACAAAATACGTCGGATTAGCCTCTTACCAGCAGCATTGGAACAGTTTTTCTACTTTTGGATTTTTGCTTTGTCTTTTTGCTAATTGAAATCGGCTACATTAACTATGTACAATCGCGACTGGTCATTACTATATTCAACTTTTCATTATAAGTTATGTGCCCTTCGGTAGCCCAGACGACGTCAAATCTTTGGGCCAAGCCCATTTAACTCACCCAGCAAATGTCTTACTTCTAAGTCGAAGACAAACTCAATGTCTTTATCTACATGTAGAAAAACCACACCATTTGTATATAAAAAAAACAAAAGGTACTTGATACAATCCGCTGTAAAAAGTACAATTGAACACTGACCCACATCAATAAGGTGCCAAAGGATGCGCAATTGGGCCAGGCATCTCCAGCTGTCGAAAAATTGCAAATTTCCTTGGTTTCCATGGAGTAAGAGCCGTTGCTGGGCACGTGATCTTGACATCATTGATTATTCATTTGTGGCTACAGCCAAAAGTATTGGTCGGAGAGCAACGCGGTTTGCACCATTCGATTTTTCGTCACAAAATACGTCGGATTAGCCTCTTACCAGCAGCATTGGAACAGTTTTTCCACTTTTGGATTTTTGCCTGTTCTTTTTGCTAATTGAAATCGGCTGCATTAACTATGTACAATCGCGACTGGTCATTACTATATTCAACTTTTCATTATAAGTTATGTGCCCTTCGGTAGCCCAGACGACGTCAAATCTTTGGGCCAAGCCCATTTAACTCACCCAACAAATGTCTTACTTCTAAGTCGAAGACAAACTCAATGTCTTTATCTACATGTAGAAAAACCACACCATTTGTATGTAAAAAAAACAAAAGGTACTTGATACAATCCGCTGTAAAAAGTACAATTGAACACTGACCCACATCAATAAGGTGCCAAAGGATGCGCAATTGGGCCAGGCATCTCCAGCTGTTGAAAAATTGCAAATTTCCTTGGTTTCCATGGAGTAAGAGCCGTTGCTGGGCACGTGATCTTGACATCATTGATTATTCATTTGTGGCTACAGCCAAAAGTATTGGTCGGAGAGCAACGCGGTTTGCACCATTCGATTTCTCGTCACAAAATACGTCGGATTAGCCTCTTACCAGCAGCATTGGAACAGTTTTTCTACTTTTGGATTTTTGCCTTGTCTTTTTGCGAATTGAACTCGGCTACATTAACTATGTACAATCGCGACTGGTCATTACTATATTCAACATTTCATTATAAGTTCTGTGCCCTTCGGTAGCCCAGAGGACGTCAAATCTTTGGGCCAAGCCCATTTAACTCACCCAGCAAATGTCTTACTTCTAAGTCGAAGACAAACTCAATGTCTTTATCTACATGTAGAAAAACCACACCATTTGTATATAAAAAAAACACAAGGTACTTGATACAACCCGCTGTAAAAAGTACAATTGAACACTGACCCACATCAATAAGGTGCCAAAGGATGTGCAATTGGGCCAGGCATCTCCAGCTGTTGAAAAATTGCAAATTTCCTTGGTTTCCATGGAGTAAGAGCCGTTGCTGGGCACGTGATCTTGACATCATTGATTATTCATTTGTGGCTACAGCCAAAAGTATTGGTCGGAGAGCAACGCGGTTTGCACCATTCGATTTCTCGTCACAAAATACGTCGGATTAGCCTCTTACCAGCAGCATTGGAACAGTTTTTCCACTTTTGGATTTTTGCCTGTTCTTTTTGCTAATTGAAATCGGCTGCATTAACTATGTACAATCGCGACTGGTCATTACTATATTCAACTTTTCATTATAAGTTATGTGCCCTTCGGTAGCCCAGACGACGTCAAATCTTTGGGCCAAGCCCATTTAACTCACCCAACAAATGTCTTACTTCTAAGTCGAAGACAAACTCAATGTCTTTATCTACATGTAGAAAAACCACACCATTTGTATATAAAAAAAACACAAGGTACTTGATACAATCCGCTGTAAAAAGTACAATTGAACACTGACCCACATCAATAAGGTGCCAAAGGATGCGCAATTGGGCCAGGCATCTCCAGCTGTTGAAAAATTGCAAATTTCCTTGGTTTCCATGGAGTAAGAGCCGTTGCTGGGCACGTGATCTTGACATCATTGATTATTCATTTGTGGCTACAGCCAAAAGTATTGGTCGGAGAGCAACGCGGTTTGCACCATTCGATTTTTCGTCACAAAATACGTCGGATTAGCCTCTTACCAGCAGCATTGGAACAGTTTTTCCACTTTTGGATTTTTGCCTGGTCATTTTGCTAATTGAAATCGGCTACATTAACTATGTACAATCGCGACTGGTCATTACTATATTCAACATTTCATTATAAGTTCTGTGCCCTTCGGTAGCCCAGACGACGTCAAATCTTTGGGCCAAGCCCATTTAACTCACCCAACAAATGTCTTACTTCTAAGTCGAAGACAAACTCAATGTCTTTATCTACATGTAGAAAAACCACACCATTTGTATGTAAAAAAAACACAAGGTACTTGACACAACCCGCTGTAAAAAGTACAATTGAACACTGACCCACATCAATAAGGTGCCAAAGGATGCGCAATTGGGCCAGGCATCTCCAGCTGTTGAAAAATTGCAAATTTCCTTGGTTTCCATGGAGTAAGAGCCGTTGCTGGGCACGTGATCTTGACATCATTGATTATTCATTTGTGGCTACAGCCAAAAGTATTGGTCGGAGAGCAACGCGGTTTGCACCATTCGATTTCTCGTCACAAAATACGTCGGATTAGCCTCTTACCAGCAGCATTGGAACAGTTTTTCCACTTTTGGATTTTTGCCTGTTCTTTTTGCTAATTGAAATCGGCTGCATTAACTATGTACAATCGCGACTGGTCATTACTATATTCAACTTTTCATTATAAGTTATGTGCCCTTCGGTAGCCCAGACGACGTCAAATCTTTGGGCCAAGCCCATTTAACTCACCCAACAAATGTCTTACTTCTAAGTCGAAGACAAACTCAATGTCTTTATCTACATGTAGAAAAACCACACCATTTGTATGTAAAAAAAACACAAGGTACTTGATACAATCCGCTGTAAAAAGTACAATTGAACACTGACCCACATCAATAAGGTGCCAAAGGATGCGCAATTGGGCCAGGCATCTCCAGCTGTTGAAAAATTGCAAATTTCCTTGGTTTCCATGGAGTAAGAGCCGTTGCTGGGCACGTGATCTTGACATCATTGATTATTCATTTGTGGCTACAGCCAAAAGTATTGGTCGGAGAGCAACGCGGTTTGCACCATTCGATTTCTCGTCACAAAATACGTCGGATTAGCCTCTTACCAGCAGCATTGGAACAGTTTTTCTACTTTTGGATTTTTGCCTTGTCTTTTTGCTAATTGAAATCGGCTACATTAACTATGTACAATCGCGACTGGTCATTACTATATTCAACTTTTCATTATAAGTTATGTGCCCTTCGGTAGCCCAGACGACGTCAAATCTTTGGGCCAAGCCCATTTAACTCACCCAGCAAATGTCTTACTTCTAAGTCGAAGACAATCTCAATGTCTTTATCTACATGTAGAAAAACCACACCATTTGTATATAAAAAAAACAAAAGGTACTTGATACAATCCGCTGTAAAAAGTACAATTGAACACTGACCCACATCAATAAGGTGCCAAAGGATGCGCAATTGGGCCAGGCATCTCCAGCTGTTGAAAAATTGCAAATTTCCTTGGTTTCCATGGAGTAAGAGCCGTTGCTGGGCACGTGATCTTGACATCATTGATTATTCATTTGTGGCTACAGCCAAAAGTATTGGTCGGAGAGCAACGCGGTTTGCACCATTCGATTTCTCGTCACAAAATACGTCGGATTAGCCTCTTACCAGCAGCATTGGAACAGTTTTTCCACTTTTGGATTTTTGCCTGTTCTTTTTGCTAATTGAAATCGGCTGCATTAACTATGTACAATCGCGACTGGTCATTACTATATTCAACTTTTCATTATAAGTTATGTGCCCTTCGGTAGCCCAGACGACGTCAAATCTTTGGGCCAAGCCCATTTAACTCACCCAACAAATGTCTTACTTCTAAGTCGAAGACAAACTCAATGTCTTTATCTACATGTAGAAAAACCACACCATTTGTATGTAAAAAAAACAAAAGGTACTTGATACAATCCGCTGTAAAAAGTACAATTGAACACTGACCCACATCAATAAGGTGCCAAAGGATGCGCAATTGGGCCAGGCATCTCCAGCTGTTGAAAAATTGCAAATTTCCTTGGTTTCCATGGAGTAAGAGCCGTTGCTGGGCACGTGATCTTGACATCATTGATTATTCATTTGTGGCTACAGCCAAAAGTATTGGTCGGAGAGCAACGCGGTTTGCACCATTCGATTTCTCGTCACAAAATACGTCGGATTAGCCTCTTACCAGCAGCATTGGAACAGTTTTTCTACTTTTGGATTTTTGCCTTGTCTTTTTGCGAATTGAACTCGGCTACATTAACTATGTACAATCGCGACTGGTCATTACTATATTCAACATTTCATTATAAGTTCTGTGCCCTTCGGTAGCCCAGAGGACGTCAAATCTTTGGGCCAAGCCCATTTAACTCACCCAGCAAATGTCTTACTTCTAAGTCGAAGACAAACTCAATGTCTTTATCTACATGTAGAAAAACCACACCATTTGTATATAAAAAAAACACAAGGTACTTGATACAACCCGCTGTAAAAAGTACAATTGAACACTGACCCACATCAATAAGGTGCCAAAGGATGTGCAATTGGGCCAGGCATCTCCAGCTGTTGAAAAATTGCAAATTTCCTTGGTTTCCATGGAGTAAGAGCCGTTGCTGGGCACGTGATCTTGACATCATTGATTATTCATTTGTGGCTACAGCCAAAAGTATTGGTCGGAGAGCAACGCGGTTTGCACCATTCGATTTCTCGTCACAAAATACGTCGGATTAGCCTCTTACCAGCAGCATTGGAACAGTTTTTCCACTTTTGGATTTTTGCCTGTTCTTTTTGCTAATTGAAATCGGCTGCATTAACTATGTACAATCGCGACTGGTCATTACTATATTCAACTTTTCATTATAAGTTATGTGCCCTTCGGTAGCCCAGACGACGTCAAATCTTTGGGCCAAGCCCATTTAACTCACCCAACAAATGTCTTACTTCTAAGTCGAAGACAAACTCAATGTCTTTATCTACATGTAGAAAAACCACACCATTTGTATATAAAAAAAACACAAGGTACTTGATACAATCCGCTGTAAAAAGTACAATTGAACACTGACCCACATCAATAAGGTGCCAAAGGATGCGCAATTGGGCCAGGCATCTCCAGCTGTTGAAAAATTGCAAATTTCCTTGGTTTCCATGGAGTAAGAGCCGTTGCTGGGCACGTGATCTTGACATCATTGATTATTCATTTGTGGCTACAGCCAAAAGTATTGGTCGGAGAGCAACGCGGTTTGCACCATTCGATTTTTCGTCACAAAATACGTCGGATTAGCCTCTTACCAGCAGCATTGGAACAGTTTTTCCACTTTTGGATTTTTGCCTGGTCATTTTGCTAATTGAAATCGGCTACATTAACTATGTACAATCGCGACTGGTCATTACTATATTCAACATTTCATTATAAGTTCTGTGCCCTTCGGTAGCCCAGACGACGTCAAATCTTTGGGCCAAGCCCATTTAACTCACCCAACAAATGTCTTACTTCTAAGTCGAAGACAAACTCAATGTCTTTATCTACATGTAGAAAAACCACACCATTTGTATGTAAAAAAAACACAAGGTACTTGACACAACCCGCTGTAAAAAGTACAATTGAACACTGACCCACATCAATAAGGTGCCAAAGGATGCGCAATTGGGCCAGGCATCTCCAGCTGTTGAAAAATTGCAAATTTCCTTGGTTTCCATGGAGTAAGAGCCGTTGCTGGGCACGTGATCTTGACATCATTGATTATTCATTTGTGGCTACAGCCAAAAGTATTGGTCGGAGAGCAACGCGGTTTGCACCATTCGATTTCTCGTCACAAAATACGTCGGATTAGCCTCTTACCAGCAGCATTGGAACAGTTTTTCCACTTTTGGATTTTTGCCTGTTCTTTTTGCTAATTGAAATCGGCTGCATTAACTATGTACAATCGCGACTGGTCATTACTATATTCAACTTTTCATTATAAGTTATGTGCCCTTCGGTAGCCCAGACGACGTCAAATCTTTGGGCCAAGCCCATTTAACTCACCCAACAAATGTCTTACTTCTAAGTCGAAGACAAACTCAATGTCTTTATCTACATGTAGAAAAACCACACCATTTGTATGTAAAAAAAACAAAAGGTACTTGATACAATCCGCTGTAAAAAGTACAATTGAACACTGACCCACATCAATAAGGTGCCAAAGGATGCGCAATTGGGCCAGGCATCTCCAGCTGTTGAAAAATTGCAAATTTCCTTGGTTTCCATGGAGTAAGAGCCGTTGCTGGGCACGTGATCTTGACATCATTGATTATTCATTTGTGGCTACAGCCAAAAGTATTGGTCGGAGAGCAACGCGGTTTGCACCATTCGATTTCTCGTCACAAAATACGTCGGATTAGCCTCTTACCAGCAGCATTGGAACAGTTTTTCCACTTTTGGATTTTTGCCTGTTCTTTTTGCTAATTGAAATCGGCTACATTAACTATGTACAATCGCGACTGGTCATTACTATATTCAACTTTTCATTATAAGTTATGTGCCCTTCGGTAGCCCAGACGACGTCAAATCTTTGGGCCAAGCCCATTTAACTCACCCAACAAATGTCTTACTTCTAAGTCGAAGACAAACTCAATGTCTTTATCTACATGTAGAAAAACCACACCATTTGTATGTAAAAAAAACACAAGGTACTTGATACAATCCGCTGTAAAAAGTACAATTGAACACTGACCCACATCAATAAGGTGCCAAAGGATGCGCAATTGGGCCAGGCATCTCCAGCTGTTGAAAAATTGCAAATTTCCTTGGTTTCCATGGAGTAAGAGCCGTTGCTGGGCACGTGATCTTGACATCATTGATTATTCATTTGTGGCTACAGCCAAAAGTATTGGTCGGAGAGCAACGCGGTTTGCACCATTCGATTTCTCGTCACAAAATACGTCGGATTAGCCTCTTACCAGCAGCATTGGAACAGTTTTTCTACTTTTGGATTTTTGCCTTGTCTTTTTGCGAATTGAAATCGGCTACATTAACTATGTACAATCGCGACTGGTCATTACTATATTCAACTTTTCATTATAAGTTATGTGCCCTTCGGTAGCCCAGACGACGTCAAATCTTTGGGCCAAGCCCATTTAACTCACCCAGCAAATGTCTTACTTCTAAGTCGAAGACAAACTCAATGTCTTTATCTACATGTAGAAAAACCACACCATTTGTATATAAAAAAAACAAAAGGTACTTGATACAATCCGCTGTAAAAAGTACAATTGAACACTGACCCACATCAATAAGGTGCCAAAGGATGCGCAATTGGGCCAGGCATCTCCAGCTGTTGAAAAATTGCAAATTTCCTTGGTTTCCATGGAGTAAGAGCCGTTGCTGGGCACGTGATCTTGACATCATTGATTATTCATTTGTGGCTACAGCCAAAAGTATTGGTCGGAGAGCAACGCGGTTTGCACCATTCGATTTCTCGTCACAAAATACGTCGGATTAGCCTCTTACCAGCAGCATTGGAACAGTTTTTCCACTTTTGGATTTTTGCCTGTTCTTTTTGCTAATTGAAATCGGCTGCATTAACTATGTACAATCGCGACTGGTCATTACTATATTCAACTTTTCATTATAAGTTATGTGCCCTTCGGTAGCCCAGACGACGTCAAATCTTTGGGCCAAGCCCATTTAACTCACCCAACAAATGTCTTACTTCTAAGTCGAAGACAAACTCAATGTCTTTATCTACATGTAGAAAAACCACACCATTTGTATGTAAAAAAAACACAAGGTACTTGATACAATCCGCTGTAAAAAGTACAATTGAACACTGACCCACATCAATAAGGTGCCAAAGGATGCGCAATTGGGCCAGGCATCTCCAGCTGTTGAAAAATTGCAAATTTCCTTGGTTTCCATGGAGTAAGAGCCGTTGCTGGGCACGTGATCTTGACATCATTGATTATTCATTTGTGGCTACAGCCAAAAGTATTGGTCGGAGAGCAACGCGGTTTGCACCATTCGATTTCTCGTCACAAAATACGTCGGATTAGCCTCTTACCAGCAGCATTGGAACAGTTTTTCTACTTTTGGATTTTTGCCTTGTCTTTTTGCGAATTGAAATCGGCTACATTAACTATGTACAATCGCGACTGGTCATTACTATATTCAACTTTTTCATTATAAGTTATGTGCCCTTCGGTAGCCCAGACGACGTCAAATCTTTGGGCCAAGCCCATTTAACTCACCCAGCAAATGTCTTACTTCTAAGTCGAAGACAAACTCAATGTCTTTATCTACATGTAGAAAAACCACACCATTTGTATATAAAAAAAACAAAAGGTACTTGATACAATCCGCTGTAAAAAGTACAATTGAACACTGACCCACATCAATAAGGTGCCAAAGGATGCGCAATTGGGCCAGGCATCTCCAGCTGTTGAAAAATTGCAAATTTCCTTGGTTTCCATGGAGTAAGAGCCGTTGCTGGGCACGTGATCTTGACATCATTGATTATTCATTTGTGGCTACAGCCAAAAGTATTGGTCGGAGAGCAACGCGGTTTGCACCATTCGATTTCTCGTCACAAAATACGTCGGATTAGCCTCTTACCAGCAGCATTGGAACAGTTTTTCCACTTTTGGATTTTTGCCTGGTCATTTTGCTAATTGAAATCGGCTACATTAACTATGTACAATCGCGACTGGTCATTACTATATTCAACATTTCATTATAAGTTCTGTGCCCTTCGGTAGCCCAGACGACGTCAAATCTTTGGGCCAAGCCCATTTAACTCACCCAGCAAATGTCTTACTTCTAAGTCGAAGACAAACTCAATGTCTTTATCTACATGTAGAAAAACCACACCATTTGTATATAAAAAAAACACAAGGTACTTGATACAACCCGCTGTAAAAAGTACAATTGAACACTGACCCACATCAATAAGGTGCAAAAGGATGCGCAATTGGGCCAGGCATCTCCAGCTGTTGAAAAATTGCAAATTTCCTTGGTTTCCATGGAGTAAGAGCCGTTGCTGGGCACGTGATCTTGACATCATTGATTATTCATTTGTGGCTACAGCCAAAAGTATTGGTCGGAGAGCAATGCGGTTTGCACCATTCGATTTCTCGTCACAAAATACGTCGGATTAGCCTCTTACCAGCAGCATTGGAACAGTTTTTCCACTTTTGGATTTTTGCCTGTTTTTTTTGCTAATTGAAATCGGCTGCATTAACTATGTACAATCGCGACTGGTCATTACTATATTCAACTTTTCATTATAAGTTATGTGCCCTTCGGTAGCCCAGACGACGTCAAATCTTTGGGCCAAGCCCATTTAACTCACCCAACAAATGTCTTACTTCTAAGTCGAAGACAAACTCAATGTCTTTATCTACATGTAGAAAAACCACACCATTTGTATATAAAAAAAACACAAGGTACTTGATACAACCCGCTGTAAAAAGTACAATTGAACACTGACCCACATCAATAAGGTGCCAAAGGATGCGAAATTGGGCCAGGCATCTCCAGCTGTTGAAAAATTGCAAATTTCCTTGGTTTCCATGGAGTAAGAGCCGTTGCTGGGCACGTGATCTTGACATCATTGATTATTCATTTGTGGCTACAGCCAAAAGTATTGGTCGGAGAGCAACGCGGTTTGCACCATTCGATTTCTCGTCACAAAATACGTCGGATTAGCCTCTTACCAGCAGCATTGGAACAGTTTTTCCACTTTTGGATTTTTGCCTGGTCATTTTGCTAATTGAAATCGGCTACATTAACTATGTACAATCGCGACTGGTCATTACTATATTCAACTTTTCATTATAAGTTATGTGCCCTTCGGTAGCCCAGACGACGTCAAATCTTTGGGTCAAGCCCATTTAACTCACCCAACAAATGTCTTACTTCTAAGTCGAAGACAAACTCAATGTCTTTATCTACATGTAGAAAAACCACACCATTTGTATATAAAAAAAACACAAGGTACTTGATACAATCCGCTGTAAAAAGTACAATTGAACACTGACCCACATCAATAAGGTGCCAAAGGATGCGCAATTGGGCCAGGCATCTCCAGCTGTTGAAAAATTGCAAATTTCCTTGGTTTCCATGGAGTAAGAGCCGTTGCTGGGCACGTGATCTTGACATCATTGATTATTCATTTGTGGCTACAGCCAAAAGTATTGGTCGGAGAGCAACGCGGTTTGCACCATTCGATTTCTCGTCACAAAATACGTCGGATTAGCCTCTTACCAGCAGCATTGGAACAGTTTTTCCACTTTTGGATTTTTGCCTGGTCATTTTGCTAATTGAAATCGGCTACATTAACTATGTACAATCGCGACTGGTCATTACTATATTCAACATTTCATTATAAGTTCTGTGCCCTTCGGTAGCCCAGACGACGTCAAATCTTTGGGCCAAGCCCATTTAACTCACCCAACTAATGTCTTACTTCTAAGTCGAAGACAAACTCAATGTCTTTATCTACATGTAGAAAAACCACACCATTTGTATGTAAAAAAAACACAAGGTACTTGATACAATCCGCTGTAAAAAGTACAATTGAACACTGACCCACATCAATAAGGTGCCAAAGGATGCGCAATTGGGCCAGGCATCTCCAGCTGTTGAAAAATTGCAAATTTCCTTGGTTTCCATGGAGTAAGAGCCGTTGCTGGGCACGTGATCTTGACATCATTGATTATTCATTTGTGGCTACAGCCAAAAGTATTGGTCGGAGAGCAACGCGGTTTGCACCATTCGATTTCTCGTCACAAAATACGTCGGATTAGCCTCTTACCAGCAGCATTGGAACAGTTTTTCCACTTTTGGATTTTTGCCTGGTCATTTTGCTAATTGAAATCGGCTACATTAACTATGTACAATCGCGACTGGTCATTACTATATTCAACATTTCATTATAAGTTCTGTGCCCTTCGGTAGCCCAGACGACGTCAAATCTTTGGGCCAAGCCCATTTAACTCACCCAACAAATGTCTTACTTCTAAGTCGAAGACAAACTCAATGTCTTTATCTACATGTAGAAAAACCACACCATTTGTATGTAAAAAAAACAAAAGGTACTTGATACAATCCGCTGTAAAAAGTACAATTGAACACTGACCCACATCAATAAGGTGCCAAAGGATGCGCAATTGGGCCAGGCATCTCCAGCTGTTGAAAAATTGCAAATTTCCTTGGTTTCCATGGAGTAAGAGCCGTTGCTGGGCACGTGATCTTGACATCATTGATTATTCATTTGTGGCTACAGCCAAAAGTATTGGTCGGAGAGCAACGCGGTTTGCACCATTCGATTTCTCGTCACAAAATACGTCGGATTAGCCTCTTACCAGCAGCATTGGAACAGTTTTTCCACTTTTGGATTTTTGCCTGGTCATTTTGCTAATTGAAATCGGCTACATTAACTATGTACAATCGCGACTGGTCATTACTATATTCAACTTTTCATTATAAGTTATGTGCCCTTCGGTAGCCCAGACGACGTCAAATCTTTGGGCCAAACCCATTTAACTCACCCAGCAAATGTCTTACTTCTAAGTCGAAGACAAACTCAATGTCTTTATCTACATGTAGAAAAACCACAGCATTTGTATATAAAAAAAACACAAGGTACTTGATACAACCCGCTGTAAAAAGTACAATTAAACACTGACCCACATCAATAAGGTGCCAAAGGATGCGCAATTGGGCCAGGCATCTCCAGCTGTTGAAAAATTGCAAATTTCCTTGGTTTCCATGGAGTAAGAGCCGTTGCTGGGCACGTGATCTTGACATAATTGATTATTCATTTGTGGCTACAGCCAAAAGTATTGGTCGGAGAGCAACGCGGTTTGCACCATTCGATTTCTCGTCACAAAATACGTCGGATTAGCCTCTTACCAGCAGCATTGGAACAGTTTTTCCACTTTTGGATTTTTGCCTGTTCTTTTTGCTAATTGAAATCGGCTGCATTAACTATGTACAATCGCGACTGGTCATTACTATATTCAACTTTTCATTATAAGTTATGTGCCCTTCGGTAGCCCAGACGACGTCAAATCTTTGGGCCAAGCCCATTTAACTCACCCAACAAATGTCTTACTTCTAAGTCGAAGACAAACTCAATGTCTTTATCTACATGTAGAAAAACCACACCATTTGTATGTAAAAAAAACACAAGGTACTTGATACAATCCGCTGTAAAAAGTACAATTGAACACTGACCCACATCAATAAGGTGCCAAAGGATGCGCAATTGGGCCAGGCATCTCCAGCTGTTGAAAAATTGCAAATTTCCTTGGTTTCCATGGAGTAAGAGCCGTTGCTGGGCACGTGATCTTGACATCATTGATTATTCATTTGTGGCTACAGCCAAAAGTATTGGTCGGAGAGCAACGCGGTTTGCACCATTCGATTTCTCGTCACAAAATACGTCGGATTAGCCTCTTACCAGCAGCATTGGAACAGTTTTTCCACTTTTGGATTTTTGCCTGTTCTTTTTGCTAATTGAAATCGGCTGCATTAACTATGTACAATCGCGACTGGTCATTACTATATTCAACTTTTCATTATAAGTTATGTGCCCTTCGGTAGCCCAGACGACGTCAAATCTTTGGGCCAAGCCCATTTAACTCACCCAACAAATGTCTTACTTCTAAGTCGAAGACAAACTCAATGTCTTTATCTACATGTAGAAAAACCACACCATTTGTATGTAAAAAAAACACAAGGTACTTGATACAATCCGCTGTAAAAAGTACAATTGAACACTGACCCACATCAATAAAGGTGCCAAAGGATGCGCAATTGGGCCAGGCATCTCCAGCTGTTGAAAAATTGCAAATTTCCTTGGTTTCCATGGAGTAAGAGCCGTTGCTGGGCACGTGATCTTGACATCATTGATTATTCATTTGTGGCTACAGCCAAAAGTATTGGTCGGAGAGCAACGCGGTTTGCACCATTCGATTTCTCGTCACAAAATACGTCGGATTAGCCTCTTACCAGCAGCATTGGAACAGTTTTTCTACTTTTGGATTTTTGCCTTGTCTTTTTGCGAATTGAAATCGGCTACATTAACTATGTACAATCGCGACTGGTCATTACTATATTCAACTTTTCATTATAAGTTATGTGCCCTTCGGTAGCCCAGACGACGTCAAATCTTTGGGCCAAGCCCATTTAACTCACCCAGCAAATGTCTTACTTCTAAGTCGAAGACAAACTCAATGTCTTTATCTACATGTAGAAAAACCACACCATTTGTATATAAAAAAAACAAAAGGTACTTGATACAATCCGCTGTAAAAAGTACAATTGAACACTGACCCACATCAATAAGGTGCCAAAGGATGCGCAATTGGGCCAGGCATCTCCAGCTGTTGAAAAATTGCAAATTTCCTTGGTTTCCATGGAGTAAGAGCCGTTGCTGGGCACGTGATCTTGACATCATTGATTATTCATTTGTGGCTACAGCCAAAAGTATTGGTCGGAGAGCAACGCGGTTTGCACCATTCGATTTCTCGTCACAAAATACGTCGGATTAGCCTCTTACCAGCAGCATTGGAACAGTTTTTCCACTTTTGGATTTTTGCCTGTTCTTTTTGCTAATTGAAATCGGCTGCATTAACTATGTACAATCGCGACTGGTCATTACTATATTCAACTTTTCATTATAAGTTATGTGCCCTTCGGTAGCCCAGACGACGTCAAATCTTTGGGCCAAGCCCATTTAACTCACCCAACAAATGTCTTACTTCTAAGTCGAAGACAAACTCAATGTCTTTATCTACATGTAGAAAAACCACACCATTTGTATGTAAAAAAAACAAAAGGTACTTGATACAATCCGCTGTAAAAAGTACAATTGAACACTGACCCACATCAATAAGGTGCCAAAGGATGCGCAATTGGGCCAGGCATCTCCAGCTGTTGAAAAATTGCAAATTTCCTTGGTTTCCATGGAGTAAGAGCCGTTGCTGGGCACGTGATCTTGACATCATTGATTATTCATTTGTGGCTACAGCCAAAAGTATTGGTCGGAGAGCAACGCGGTTTGCACCATTCGATTTCTCGTCACAAAATACGTCGGATTAGCCTCTTACCAGCAGCATTGGAACAGTTTTTCTACTTTTGGATTTTTGCCTTGTCTTTTTGCGAATTGAAATCGGCTACATTAACTATGTACAATCGCGACTGGTCATTACTATATTCAACATTTCATTATAAGTTCTGTGCCCTTCGGTAGCCCAGAGGACGTCAAATCTTTGGGCCAAGCCCATTTAACTCACCCAGCAAATGTCTTACTTCTAAGTCGAAGACAAACTCAATGTCTTTATCTACATGTAGAAAAACCACACCATTTGTATATAAAAAAAACACAAGGTACTTGATACAACCCGCTGTAAAAAGTACAATTGAACACTGACCCACATCAATAAGGTGCCAAAGGATGCGCAATTGGGCCAGGCATCTCCAGCTGTTGAAAAATTGCAAATTTCCTTGGTTTCCATGGAGTAAGAGCCGTTGCTGGGCACGTGATCTTGACATCATTGATTATTCATTTGTGGCTACAGCCAAAAGTATTGGTCGGAGAGCAACGCGGTTTGCACCATTCGATTTCTCGTCACAAAATACGTCGGATTAGCCTCTTACCAGCAGCATTGGAACAGTTTTTCCACTTTTGGATTTTTGCCTGTTCTTTTTGCTAATTGAAATCGGCTGCATTAACTATGTACAATCGCGACTGGTCATTACTATATTCAACTTTTCATTATAAGTTATGTGCCCTTCGGTAGCCCAGACGACGTCAAATCTTTGGGCCAAGCCCATTTAACTCACCCAACAAATGTCTTACTTCTAAGTCGAAGACAAACTCAATGTCTTTATCTACATGTAGAAAAACCACACCATTTGTATGTAAAAAAAACACAAGGTACTTGATACAACCCGCTGTAAAAAGTACAATTGAACACTGACCCACATCAATAAGGTGCCAAAGGATGCGCAATTGGGCCAGGCATCTCCAGCTGTTGAAAAATTGCAAATTTCCTTGGTTTCCATGGAGTAAGAGCCGTTGCTGGGCACGTGATCTTGACATCATTGATTATTCATTTGTGGCTACAGCCAAAAGTATTGGTCGGAGAGCAACGCGGTTTGCACCATTCGATTTCTCGTCACAAAATACGTCGGATTAGCCTCTTACCAGCAGCATTGGAACAGTTTTTCCACTTTTGGATTTTTGCCTGTTCTTTTTGCTAATTGAAATCGGCTACATTAACTATGTACAATCGCGACTGGTCATTACTATATTCAACTTTTCATTATAAGTTATGTGCCCTTCGGTAGCCCAGACGACGTCAAATCTTTGGGTCAAGCCCATTTAACTCACCCAGCAAATGTCTTACTTCTAAGTCGAAGACAAACTCAATGTCTTTATCTACATGTAGAAAAACCACACCATTTGTATATAAAAAAAACACAAGGTACTTGATACAATCCGCTGTAAAAAGTACAATTGAACACTGACCCACATCAATAAGGTGCCAAAGGATGCGCAATTGGGCCAGGCATCTCCAGCTGTTGAAAAATTGCAAATTTCCTTGGTTTCCATGGAGTAAGAGCCGTTGCTGGGCACGTGATCTTGACATCATTGATTATTCATTTGTGGCTACAGCCAAAAGTATTGGTCGGAGAGCAACGCGGTTTGCACCATTCGATTTCTCGTCACAAAATACGTCGGATTAGCCTCTTACCAGCAGCATTGGAACAGTTTTTCCACTTTTGGATTTTTGCCTGGTCATTTTGCTAATTGAAATCGGCTACATTAACTATGTACAATCGCGACTGGTCATTACTATATTCAACATTTCATTATAAGTTATGTGCCCTTCGGTAGCCCAGACGACGTCAAATCTTTGGGCCAAACCCATTTAACTCACCCAGCAAATGTCTTACTTCTAAGTCGAAGACAAACTCAATGTCTTTATCTACATGTAGAAAAACCACACCATTTGTATATAAAAAAAACACAAGGTACTTGATACAACCCGCTGTAAAAAGTACAATTAAACACTGACCCACATCAATAAGGTGCCAAAGGATGCGCAATTGGGCCAGGCATCTCCAGCTGTTGAAAAATTGCAAATTTCCTTGGTTTCCATGGAGTAAGAGCCGTTGCTGGGCACGTGATCTTGACATCATTGATTATTCATTTGTGGCTACAGCCAAAAGTATTGGTCGGAGAGCAACGCGGTTTGCACCATTCGATTTCTCGTCACAAAATACGTCGGATTAGCCTCTTACCAGCAGCATTGGAACAGTTTTTCCACTTTTGGATTTTTGCCTGTTCTTTTTGCTAATTGAAATCGGCTGCATTAACTATGTACAATCGCGACTGGTCATTACTATATTCAACTTTTCATTATAAGTTATGTGCCCTTCGGTAGCCCAGACGACGTCAAATCTTTGGGCCAAGCCCATTTAACTCACCCAACAAATGTCTTACTTCTAAGTCGAAGACAAACTCAATGTCTTTATCTACATGTAGAAAAACCACACCATTTGTATGTAAAAAAAACACAAGGTACTTGATACAATCCGCTGTAAAAAGTACAATTGAACACTGACCCACATCAATAAGGTGCCAAAGGATGCGCAATTGGGCCAGGCATCTCCAGCTGTTGAAAAATTGCAAATTTCCTTGGTTTCCATGGAGTAAGAGCCGTTGCTGGGCACGTGATCTTGACATCATTGATTATTCATTTGTGGCTACAGCCAAAAGTATTGGTCGGAGAGCAACGCGGTTTGCACCATTCGATTTCTCGTCACAAAATACGTCGGATTAGCCTCTTACCAGCAGCATTGGAACAGTTTTTCTACTTTTGGATTTTTGCCTTGTCTTTTTGCGAATTGAAATCGGCTACATTAACTATGTACAATCGCGACTGGTCATTACTATATTCAACTTTTCATTATAAGTTATGTGCCCTTCGGTAGCCCAGACGACGTCAAATCTTTGGGCCAAGCCCATTTAACTCACCCAGCAAATGTCTTACTTCTAAGTCGAAGACAAACTCAATGTCTTTATCTACATGTAGAAAAACCACACCATTTGTATATAAAAAAAACAAAAGGTACTTGATACAATCCGCTGTAAAAAGTACAATTGAACACTGACCCACATCAATAAGGTGCCAAAGGATGCGCAATTGGGCCAGGCATCTCCAGCTGTTGAAAAATTGCAATTTCCTTGGTTTCCATGGAGTAAGAGCCGTTGCTGGGCACGTGATCTTGACATCATTGATATTCATTTGTGGCTACAGCCAAAAGTATTGGTCGGAGAGCAACGCGGTTTGCACCATTCGATTTCTCGTCACAAAATACGTCGGATTAGCCTCTTACCAGCAGCATTGGAACAGTTTTTCCACTTTTGGATTTTTGCCTGTTCTTTTTGCTAATTGAAATCGGCTGCATTAACTATGTACAATCGCGACTGGTCATTACTATATTCAACTTTTCATTATAAGTTATGTGCCCTTCGGTAGCCCAGACGACGTCAAATCTTTGGGCCAAGCCCATTTAACTCACCCAACAAATGTCTTACTTCTAAGTCGAAGACAAACTCAATGTCTTTATCTACATGTAGAAAAACCACACCATTTGTATGTAAAAAAAACAAAAGGTACTTGATACAATCCGCTGTAAAAAGTACAATTGAACACTGACCCACATCAATAAGGTGCCAAAGGATGCGCAATTGGGCCAGGCATCTCCAGCTGTTGAAAAATTGCAAATTTCCTTGGTTTCCATGGAGTAAGAGCCGTTGCTGGGCACGTGATCTTGACATCATTGATTATTCATTTGTGGCTACAGCCAAAAGTATTGGTCGGAGAGCAACGCGGTTTGCACCATTCGATTTCTCGTCACAAAATACGTCGGATTAGCCTCTTACCAGCAGCATTGGAACAGTTTTTCCACTTTTGGATTTTTGCCTGTTCTTTTTGCTAATTGAAATCGGCTGCATTAACTATGTACAATCGCGACTGGTCATTACTATATTCAACTTTTCATTATAAGTTATGTGCCCTTCGGTAGCCCAGACGACGTCAAATCTTTGGGTCAAGCCCATTTAACTCACCCAACAAATGTCTTACTTCTAAGTCGAAGACAAACTCAATGTCTTTATCTACATGTAGAAAAACCACACCATTTGTATATAAAAAAAACAAAAGGTACTTGATACAATCCGCTGTAAAAAGTACAATTGAACACTGACCCACATCAATAAGGTGCCAAAGGATGCGCAATTGGGCCAGGCATCTCCAGCTGTTGAAAAATTGCAAATTTCCTTGGTTTCCATGGAGTAAGAGCCGTTGCTGGGCACGTGATCTTGACATCATTGATTATTCATTTGTGGCTACAGCCAAAAGTATTGGTCGGAGAGCAACGCGGTTTGCACCATTCGATTTCTCGTCACAAAATACGTCGGATTAGCCTCTTACCAGCAGCATTGGAACAGTTTTTCCACTTTTGGATTTTTGCCTGTTCTTTTTGCTAATTGAAATCGGCTGCATTAACTATGTACAATCGCGACTGGTCATTACTATATTCAACTTTTCATTATAAGTTATGTGCCCTTCGGTAGCCCAGACGACGTCAAATCTTTGGGCCAAGCCCATTTAACTCACCCAACAAATGTCTTACTTCTAAGTCGAAGACAAACTCAATGTCTTTATCTACATGTAGAAAAAACCACACCATTTGTATGTAAAAAAAACACAAGGTACTTGATACAATCCGCTGTAAAAAGTACAATTGAACACTGACCCACATCAATAAGGTGCCAAAGGATGCGCAATTGGGCCAGGCATCTCCAGCTGTTGAAAAATTGCAAATTTCCTTGGTTTCCATGGAGTAAGAGCCGTTGCTGGGCACGTGATCTTGACATCATTGATTATTCATTTGTGGCTACAGCCAAAAGTATTGGTCGGAGAGCAACGCGGTTTGCACCATTCGATTTCTCGTCACAAAATACGTCGGATTAGCCTCTTACCAGCAGCATTGGAACAGTTTTTCCACTTTTGGATTTTTGCCTTGTCTTTTTGTGAATTGAAATCGGCTACATTAACTATGTACAATCGCGACTGGTCATTACTATATTCAACTTTTCATTATAAGTTATGTGCCCTTCGGTAGCCCAGACGACGTCAAATCTTTGGGCCAAGCCCATTTAACTCACCCAGCAAATGTCTTACTTCTAAGTCGAAGACAAACTCAATGTCTTTATCTACATGTAGAAAAACCACACCATTTGTATATAAAAAAAACAAAAGGTACTTGATACAATCCGCTGTAAAAAGTACAATTGAACACTGACCCACATCAATAAGGTGCCAAAGGATGCGCAATTGGGCCAGGCATCTCCAGCTGTTGAAAAATTGCAATTTCCTTGGTTTCCATGGAGTAAGAGCCGTTGCTGGGCACGTGATCTTGACATCATTGATTATTCATTTGTGGCTACAGCCAAAAGTATTGGTCGGAGAGCAACGCGGTTTGCACCATTCGATTTCTCGTCACAAAATACGTCGGATTAGCCTCTTACCAGCAGCATTGGAACAGTTTTTCCACTTTTGGATTTTTGCCTGTTCTTTTTGCTAATTGAAATCGGCTGCATTAACTATGTACAATCGCGACTGGTCATTACTATATTCAACTTTTCATTATAAGTTATGTGCCCTTCGGTAGCCCAGACGACGTCAAATCTTTGGGCCAAGCCCATTTAACTCACCCAACAAATGTCTTACTTCTAAGTCGAAGACAAACTCAATGTCTTTATCTACATGTAGAAAAACCACACCATTTGTATGTAAAAAAAACAAAAGGTACTTGATACAATCCGCTGTAAAAAGTACAATTGAACACTGACCCACATCAATAAGGTGCCAAAGGATGCGCAATTGGGCCAGGCATCTCCAGCTGTTGAAAAATTGCAAATTTCCTTGGTTTCCATGGAGTAAGAGCCGTTGCTGGGCACGTGATCTTGACATCATTGATTATTCATTTGTGGCTACAGCCAAAAGTATTGGTCGGAGAGCAACGCGGTTTGCACCATTCGATTTCTCGTCACAAAATACGTCGGATTAGCCTCTTACCAGCAGCATTGGAACAGTTTTTCCACTTTTGGATTTTTGCCTTGTCTTTTTGTGAATTGAAATCGGCTACATTAACTATGTACAATCGCGACTGGTCATTACTATATTCAACTTTTCATTATAAGTTATGTGCCCTTCGGTAGCCCAGACGACGTCAAATCTTTGGGCCAAGCCCATTTAACTCACCCAGCAAATGTCTTACTTCTAAGTCGAAGACAAACTCAATGTCTTTATCTACATGTAGAAAAACCACACCATTTGTATATAAAAAAAACAAAAGGTACTTGATACAATCCGCTGTAAAAAGTACAATTGAACACTGACCCACATCAATAAGGTGCCAAAGGATGCGCAATTGGGCCAGGCATCTCCAGCTGTTGAAAAATTGCAATTTCCTTGGTTTCCATGGAGTAAGAGCCGTTGCTGGGCACGTGATCTTGACATCATTGATTATTCATTTGTGGCTACAGCCAAAAGTATTGGTCGGAGAGCAACGCGGTTTGCACCATTCGATTTCTCGTCACAAAATACGTCGGATTAGCCTCTTACCAGCAGCATTGGAACAGTTTTTCCACTTTTGGATTTTTGCCTGTTCTTTTTGCTAATTGAAATCGGCTGCATTAACTATGTACAATCGCGACTGGTCATTACTATATTCAACTTTTCATTATAAGTTATGTGCCCTTCGGTAGCCCAGACGACGTCAAATCTTTGGGCCAAGCCCATTTAACTCACCCAACAAATGTCTTACTTCTAAGTCGAAGACAAACTCAATGTCTTTATCTACATGTAGAAAAACCACACCATTTGTATGTAAAAAAAACAAAAGGTACTTGATACAATCCGCTGTAAAAAGTACAATTGAACACTGACCCACATCAATAAGGTGCCAAAGGATGCGCAATTGGGCCAGGCATCTCCAGCTGTTGAAAAATTGCAAATTTCCTTGGTTTCCATGGAGTAAGAGCCGTTGCTGGGCACGTGATCTTGACATCATTGATTATTCATTTGTGGCTACAGCCAAAAGTATTGGTCGGAGAGCAACGCGGTTTGCACCATTCGATTTCTCGTCACAAAATACGTCGGATTAGCCTCTTACCAGCAGCATTGGAACAGTTTTTCCACTTTTGGATTTTTGCCTGTTCTTTTTGCTAATTGAAATCGGCTGCATTAACTATGTACAATCGCGACTGGTCATTACTATATTCAACTTTTCATTATAAGTTATGTGCCCTTCGGTAGCCCAGACGACGTCAAATCTTTGGGTCAAGCCCATTTAACTCACCCAACAAATGTCTTACTTCTAAGTCGAAGACAAACTCAATGTCTTTATCTACATGTAGAAAAACCACACCATTTGTATATAAAAAAAACAAAAGGTACTTGATACAATCCGCTGTAAAAAGTACAATTGAACACTGACCCACATCAATAAGGTGCCAAAGGATGCGCAATTGGGCCAGGCATCTCCAGCTGTTGAAAAATTGCAAATTTCCTTGGTTTCCATGGAGTAAGAGCCGTTGCTGGGCACGTGATCTTGACATCATTGATTATTCATTTGTGGCTACAGCCAAAAGTATTGGTCGGAGAGCAACGCGGTTTGCACCATTCGATTTCTCGTCACAAAATACGTCGGATTAGCCTCTTACCAGCAGCATTGGAACAGTTTTTCCACTTTTGGATTTTTGCCTGTTCTTTTTGCTAATTGAAATCGGCTGCATTAACTATGTACAATCGCGACTGGTCATTACTATATTCAACTTTTCATTATAAGTTCTGTGCCCTTCGGTAGCCCAGACGACGTCAAATCTTTGGGCCAAGCCCATTTAACTCACCCAACAAATGTCTTACTTCTAAGTCGAAGACAAACTCAATGTCTTTATCTACATGTAGAAAAACCACACCATTTGTATGTAAAAAAAACAAAAGGTACTTGATACAATCCGCTGTAAAAAGTACAATTGAACACTGACCCACATCAATAAGGTGCCAAAGGATGCGCAATTGGGCCAGGCATCTCCAGCTGTTGAAAAATTGCAAATTTCCTTGGTTTCCATGGAGTAAGAGCCGTTGCTGGGCACGTGATCTTGACATCATTGATTATTCATTTGTGGCTACAGCCAAAAGTATTGGTCGGAGAGCAACGCGGTTTGCACCATTCGATTTCTCGTCACAAAATACGTCGGATTAGCCTCTTACCAGCAGCATTGGAACAGTTTTTCTACTTTTGGATTTTTGCCTTGTCTTTTTGCGAATTGAAATCGGCTACATTAACTATGTACAATCGCGACTGGTCATTACTATATTCAACATTTCATTATAAGTTCTGTGCCCTTCGGTAGCCCAGAGGACGTCAAATCTTTGGGCCAAGCCCATTTAACTCACCCAGCAAATGTCTTACTTCTAAGTCGAAGACAAACTCAATGTCTTTATCTACATGTAGAAAAACCACACCATTTGTATATAAAAAAAACACAAGGTACTTGATACAACCCGCTGTAAAAAGTACAATTGAACACTGACCCACATCAATAAGGTGCCAAAGGATGCGCAATTGGGCCAGGCATCTCCAGCTGTTGAAAAATTGCAAATTTCCTTGGTTTCCATGGAGTAAGAGCCGTTGCTGGGCACGTGATCTTGACATCATTGATTATTCATTTGTGGCTACAGCCAAAAGTATTGGTCGGAGAGCAACGCGGTTTGCACCATTCGATTTCTCGTCACAAAATACGTCGGATTAGCCTCTTACCAGCAGCATTGGAACAGTTTTTCCACTTTTGGATTTTTGCCTGTTCTTTTTGCTAATTGAAATCGGCTACATTAACTATGTACAATCGCGACTGGTCATTACTATATTCAACTTTTCATTATAAGTTATGTGCCCTTCGGTAGCCCAGACGACGTCAAATCTTTGGGTCAAGCCCATTTAACTCACCCAACAAATGTCTTACTTCTAAGTCGAAGACAAACTCAATGTCTTTATCTACATGTAGAAAAACCACACCATTTGTATATAAAAAAAAACACAAGGTACTTGATACAATCCGCTGTAAAAAGTACAATTGAACACTGACCCACATCAATAAGGTGCCAAAGGATGCGCAATTGGGCCAGGCATCTCCAGCTGTTGAAAAATTGCAAATTTCCTTGGTTTCCATGGAGTAAGAGCCGTTGCTGGGCACGTGATCTTGACATCATTGATTATTCATTTGTGGCTACAGCCAAAAGTATTGGTCGGAGAGCAACGCGGTTTGCACCATTCGATTTCTCGTCACAAAATACGTCGGATTAGCCTCTTACCAGCAGCATTGGAACAGTTTTTCCACTTTTGGATTTTTGCCTGGTCATTTTGCTAATTGAAATCGGCTACATTAACTATGTACAATCGCGACTGGTCATTACTATATTCAACATTTCATTATAAGTTATGTGCCCTTCGGTAGCCCAGACGACGTCAAATCTTTGGGCCAAACCCATTTAACTCACCCAGCAAATGTCTTACTTCTAAGTCGAAGACAAACTCAATGTCTTTATCTACATGTAGAAAAACCACACCATTTGTATATAAAAAAAACACAAGGTACTTGATACAACCCGCTGTAAAAAGTACAATTAAACACTGACCCACATCAATAAGGTGCCAAAGGATGCGCAATTGGGCCAGGCATCTCCAGCTGTTGAAAAATTGCAAATTTCCTTGGTTTCCATGGAGTAAGAGCCGTTGCTGGGCACGTGATCTTGACATCATTGATTATTCATTTGTGGCTACAGCCAAAAGTATTGGTCGGAGAGCAACGCGGTTTGCACCATTCGATTTCTCGTCACAAAATACGTCGGATTAGCCTCTTACCAGCAGCATTGGAACAGTTTTTCCACTTTTGGATTTTTGCCTGTTCTTTTTGCTAATTGAAATCGGCTGCATTAACTATGTACAATCGCGACTGGTCATTACTATATTCAACTTTTCATTATAAGTTATGTGCCCTTCGGTAGCCCAGACGACGTCAAATCTTTGGGCCAAGCCCATTTAACTCACCCAACAAATGTCTTACTTCTAAGTCGAAGACAAACTCAATGTCTTTATCTACATGTAGAAAAACCACACCATTTGTATGTAAAAAAAACACAAGGTACTTGATACAATCCGCTGTAAAAAGTACAATTGAACACTGACCCACATCAATAAGGTGCCAAAGGATGCGCAATTGGGCCAGGCATCTCCAGCTGTTGAAAAATTGCAAATTTCCTTGGTTTCCATGGAGTAAGAGCCGTTGCTGGGCACGTGATCTTGACATCATTGATTATTCATTTGTGGCTACAGCCAAAAGTATTGGTCGGAGAGCAACGCGGTTTGCACCATTCGATTTCTCGTCACAAAATACGTCGGATTAGCCTCTTACCAGCAGCATTGGAACAGTTTTTCCACTTTTGGATTTTTGCCTGTTCTTTTTGCTAATTGAAATCGGCTGCATTAACTATGTACAATCGCGACTGGTCATTACTATATTCAACTTTTCATTATAAGTTATGTGCCCTTCGGTAGCCCAGACGACGTCAAATCTTTGGGCCAAGCCCATTTAACTCACCCAACAAATGTCTTACTTCTAAGTCGAAGACAAACTCAATGTCTTTATCTACATGTAGAAAAACCACACCATTTGTATGTAAAAAAAACACAAGGTACTTGATACAATCCGCTGTAAAAAGTACAATTGAACACTGACCCACATCAATAAGGTGCCAAAGGATGCGCAATTGGGCCAGGCATCTCCAGCTGTTGAAAAATTGCAAATTTCCTTGGTTTCCATGGAGTAAGAGCCGTTGCTGGGCACGTGATCTTGACATCATTGATTATTCATTTGTGGCTACAGCCAAAAGTATTGGTCGGAGAGCAACGCGGTTTGCACCATTCGATTTCTCGTCACAAAATACGTCGGATTAGCCTCTTACCAGCAGCATTGGAACAGTTTTTCTACTTTTGGATTTTTGCCTTGTCTTTTTGCGAATTGAAATCGGCTACATTAACTATGTACAATCGCGACTGGTCATTACTATATTCAACTTTTCATTATAAGTTATGTGCCCTTCGGTAGCCCAGACGACGTCAAATCTTTGGGCCAAGCCCATTTAACTCACCCAGCAAATGTCTTACTTCTAAGTCGAAGACAAACTCAATGTCTTTATCTACATGTAGAAAAACCACACCATTTGTATATAAAAAAAACACAAGGTACTTGATACAATCCGCTGTAAAAAGTACAATTGAACACTGACCCACATCAATAAGGTGCCAAAGGATGCGCAATTGGGCCAGGCATCTCCAGCTGTTGAAAAATTGCAAATTTCCTTGGTTTCCATGGAGTAAGAGCCGTTGCTGGGCACGTGATCTTGACATCATTGATTATTCATTTGTGGCTACAGCCAAAAGTATTGGTCGGAGAGCAACGCGGTTTGCACCATTCGATTTCTCGTCACAAAATACGTCGGATTAGCCTCTTACCAGCAGCATTGGAACAGTTTTTCCACTTTTGGATTTTTGCCTGTTCTTTTTGCTAATTGAAATCGGCTGCATTAACTATGTACAATCGCGACTGGTCATTACTATATTCAACTTTTCATTATAAGTTATGTGCCCTTCGGTAGCCCAGACGACGTCAAATCTTTGGGCCAAGCCCATTTAACTCACCCAACAAATGTCTTACTTCTAAGTCGAAGACAAACTCAATGTCTTTATCTACATGTAGAAAAACCACACCATTTGTATGTAAAAAAAACAAAAGGTACTTGATACAATCCGCTGTAAAAAGTACAATTGAACACTGACCCACATCAATAAGGTGCCAAAGGATGCGCAATTGGGCCAGGCATCTCCAGCTGTTGAAAAATTGCAAATTTCCTTGGTTTCCATGGAGTAAGAGCCGTTGCTGGGCACGTGATCTTGACATCATTGATTATTCATTTGTGGCTACAGCCAAAAGTATTGGTCGGAGAGCAACGCGGTTTGCACCATTCGATTTCTCGTCACAAAATACGTCGGATTAGCCTCTTACCAGCAGCATTGGAACAGTTTTTCTACTTTTGGATTTTTGCCTGGTCATTTTGCTAATTGAAATCGGCTACATTAACTATGTACAATCGCGACTGGTCATTACTATATTCAACTTTTCATTATAAGTTATGTGCCCTTCGGTAGCCCAGACGACGTCAAATCTTTGGGTCAAGCCCATTTAACTCACCCAACAAATGTCTTACTTCTAAGTCGAAGACAAACTCAATGTCTTTATCTACATGTAGAAAAACCACACCATTTGTATATAAAAAAAACACAAGGTACTTGATACAATCCGCTGTAAAAAGTACAATTGAACACTGACCCACATCAATAAGGTGCCAAAGGATGCGCAATTGGGCCAGGCATCTCCAGCTGTTGAAAAATTGCAAATTTCCTTGGTTTCCATGGAGTAAGAGCCGTTGCTGGGCACGTGATCTTGACATCATTGATTATTCATTTGTGGCTACAGCCAAAAGTATTGGTCGGAGAGCAACGCGGTTTGCACCATTCGATTTCTCGTCACAAAATACGTCGGATTAGCCTCTTACCAGCAGCATTGGAACAGTTTTTCCACTTTTGGATTTTTGCCTGGTCATTTTGCTAATTGAAATCGGCTACATTAACTATGTACAATCGCGACTGGTCATTACTATATTCAACATTTCATTATAAGTTCTGTGCCCTTCGGTAGCCCAGACGACGTCAAATCTTTGGGCCAAGCCCATTTAACTCACCCAGCAAATGTCTTACTTCTAAGTCGAAGACAAACTCAATGTCTTTATCTACATGTAGAAAAACCACACCATTTGTATCTAAAAAAAACACAAGGTACTTGATACAACCCGCTGTAAAAAGTACAATTGAACACTGACCCACATCAATAAGGTGCCAAAGGATGCGCAATTGGGCCAGGCATCTCCAGCTGTTGAAAAATTGCAAATTTCCTTGGTTTCCATGGAGTAAGAGCCGTTGCTGGGCACGTGATCTTGACATCATTGATTATTCATTTGTGGCTACAGCCAAAAGTATTGGTCGGAGAGCAACGCGGTTTGCACCATTCGATTTCTCGTCACAAAATACGTCGGATTAGCCTCTTACCAGCAGCATTGGAACAGTTTTTCCACTTTTGGATTTTTGCCTGGTCATTTTGCTAATTGAAATCGGCTACATTAACTATGTACAATCGCGACTGGTCATTACTATATTCAACATTTCATTATAAGTTATGTGCCCTTCGGTAGCCCAGACGACGTCAAATCTTTGGGCCAAGCCCATTTAACTCACCCAGCAAATGTCTTACTTCTAAGTCGAAGACAAACTCAATGTCTTTATCTACATGTAGAAAAACCACACCATTTGTATATAAAAAAAACAAAAGGTACTTGATACAATCCGCTGTAAAAAGTACAATTGAACACTGACCCACATCAATAAGGTGCCAAAGGATGCGCAATTGGGCCAGGCATCTCCAGCTGTTGAAAAATTGCAAATTTCCTTGGTTTCCATGGAGTAAGAGCCGTTGCTGGGCACGTGATCTTGACATCATTGATTATTCATTTGTGGCTACAGCCAAAAGTATTGGTCGGAGAGCAACGCGGTTTGCACCATTCGATTTCTCGTCACAAAATACGTCGGATTAGCCTCTTACCAGCAGCATTGGAACAGTTTTTCCACTTTTGGATTTTTGCCTGTTCTTTTTGCTAATTGAAATCGGCTGCATTAACTATGTACAATCGCGACTGGTCATTACTATATTCAACTTTTCATTATAAGTTATGTGCCCTTCGGTAGCCCAGACGACGTCAAATCTTTGGGCCAAGCCCATTTAACTCACCCAACAAATGTCTTACTTCTAAGTCGAAGACAAACTCAATGTCTTTATCTACATGTAGAAAAACCACACCATTTGTATGTAAAAAAAACACAAGGTACTTGATACAATCCGCTGTAAAAAGTACAATTGAACACTGACCCACATCAATAAGGTGCCAAAGGATGCGCAATTGGGCCAGGCATCTCCAGCTGTTGAAAAATTGCAAATTTCCTTGGTTTCCATGGAGTAAGAGCCGTTGCTGGGCACGTGATCTTGACATCATTGATTATTCATTTGTGGCTACAGCCAAAAGTATTGGTCGGAGAGCAACGCGGTTTGCACCATTCGATTTCTCGTCACAAAATACGTCGGATTAGCCTCTTACCAGCAGCATTGGAACAGTTTTTCCACTTTTGGATTTTTGCCTGTTCTTTTTGCTAATTGAAATCGGCTGCATTAACTATGTACAATCGCGACTGGTCATTACTATATTCAACTTTTCATTATAAGTTATGTGCCCTTCGGTAGCCCAGACGACGTCAAATCTTTGGGCCAAGCCCATTTAACTCACCCAACAAATGTCTTACTTCTAAGTCGAAGACAAACTCAATGTCTTTATCTACATGTAGAAAAACCACACCATTTGTATGTAAAAAAAACACAAGGTACTTGATACAATCCGCTGTAAAAAGTACAATTGAACACTGACCCACATCAATAAGGTGCCAAAGGATGCGCAATTGGGCCAGGCATCTCCAGCTGTTGAAAAATTGCAAATTTCCTTGGTTTCCATGGAGTAAGAGCCGTTGCTGGGCACGTGATCTTGACATCATTGATTATTCATTTGTGGCTACAGCCAAAAGTATTGGTCGGAGAGCAACGCGGTTTGCACCATTCGATTTCTCGTCACAAAATACGTCGGATTAGCCTCTTACCAGCAGCATTGGAACAGTTTTTCTACTTTTGGATTTTTGCCTTGTCTTTTTGCGAATTGAAATCGGCTACATTAACTATGTACAATCGCGACTGGTCATTACTATATTCAACTTTTCATTATAAGTTATGTGCCCTTCGGTAGCCCAGACGACGTCAAATCTTTGGGCCAAGCCCATTTAACTCACCCAGCAAATGTCTTACTTCTAAGTCGAAGACAAACTCAATGTCTTTATCTACATGTAGAAAAACCACACCATTTGTATATAAAAAAAACAAAAGGTACTTGATACAATCCGCTGTAAAAAGTACAATTGAACACTGACCCACATCAATAAGGTGCCAAAGGATGCGCAATTGGGCCAGGCATCTCCAGCTGTTGAAAAATTGCAAATTTCCTTGGTTTCCATGGAGTAAGAGCCGTTGCTGGGCACGTGATCTTGACATCATTGATTATTCATTTGTGGCTACAGCCAAAAGTATTGGTCGGAGAGCAACGCGGTTTGCACCATTCGATTTCTCGTCACAAAATACGTCGGATTAGCCTCTTACCAGCAGCATTGGAACAGTTTTTCCACTTTTGGATTTTTGCCTGTTCTTTTTGCTAATTGAAATCGGCTGCATTAACTATGTACAATCGCGACTGGTCATTACTATATTCAACTTTTCATTATAAGTTATGTGCCCTTCGGTAGCCCAGACGACGTCAAATCTTTGGGCCAAGCCCATTTAACTCACCCAACAAATGTCTTACTTCTAAGTCGAAGACAAACTCAATGTCTTTATCTACATGTAGAAAAACCACACCATTTGTATATAAAAAAAACAAAAGGTACTTGATACAATCCGCTGTAAAAAGTACAATTGAACACTGACCCACATCAATAAGGTGCCAAAGGATGCGCAATTGGGCCAGGCATCTCCAGCTGTTGAAAAATTGCAAATTTCCTTGGTTTCCATGGAGTAAGAGCCGTTGCTGGGCACGTGATCTTGACATCATTGATTATTCATTTGTGGCTACAGCCAAAAGTATTGGTCGGAGAGCAACGCGGTTTGCACCATTCGATTTCTCGTCACAAAATACGTCGGATTAGCCTCTTACCAGCAGCATTGGAACAGTTTTTCTACTTTTGGATTTTTGCCTGGTCATTTTGCTAATTGAAATCGGCTACATTAACTATGTACAATCGCGACTGGTCATTACTATATTCAACTTTTCATTATAAGTTATGTGCCCTTCGGTAGCCCAGACGACGTCAAATCTTTGGGTCAAGCCCATTTAACTCACCCAACAAATGTCTTACTTCTAAGTCGAAGACAAACTCAATGTCTTTATCTACATGTAGAAAAACCACACCATTTGTATATAAAAAAAACACAAGGTACTTGATACAATCCGCTGTAAAAAGTACAATTGAACACTGACCCACATCAATAAGGTGCCAAAGGATGCGCAATTGGGCCAGGCATCTCCAGCTGTTGAAAAATTGCAAATTTCCTTGGTTTCCATGGAGTAAGAGCCGTTGCTGGGCACGTGATCTTGACATCATTGATTATTCATTTGTGGCTACAGCCAAAAGTATTGGTCGGAGAGCAACGCGGTTTGCACCATTCGATTTCTCGTCACAAAATACGTCGGATTAGCCTCTTACCAGCAGCATTGGAACAGTTTTTCCACTTTTGGATTTTTGCCTGGTCATTTTGCTAATTGAAATCGGCTACATTAACTATGTACAATCGCGACTGGTCATTACTATATTCAACATTTCATTATAAGTTCTGTGCCCTTCGGTAGCCCAGACGACGTCAAATCTTTGGGCCAAGCCCATTTAACTCACCCAGCAAATGTCTTACTTCTAAGTCGAAGACAAACTCAATGTCTTTATCTACATGTAGAAAAACCACACCATTTGTATCTAAAAAAAACACAAGGTACTTGATACAACCCGCTGTAAAAAGTACAATTGAACACTGACCCACATCAATAAGGTGCCAAAGGATGCGCAATTGGGCCAGGCATCTCCAGCTGTTGAAAAATTGCAAATTTCCTTGGTTTCCATGGAGTAAGAGCCGTTGCTGGGCACGTGATCTTGACATCATTGATTATTCATTTGTGGCTACAGCCAAAAGTATTGGTCGGAGAGCAACGCGGTTTGCACCATTCGATTTCTCGTCACAAAATACGTCGGATTAGCCTCTTACCAGCAGCATTGGAACAGTTTTTCCACTTTTGGATTTTTGCCTGGTCATTTTGCTAATTGAAATCGGCTACATTAACTATGTACAATCGCGACTGGTCATTACTATATTCAACATTTCATTATAAGTTATGTGCCCTTCGGTAGCCCAGACGACGTCAAATCTTTGGGTCAAGCCCATTTAACTCACCCAACAAATGTCTTACTTCTAAGTCGAAGACAAACTCAATGTCTTTATCTACATGTAGAAAAACCACACCATTTGTATATAAAAAAAAACACAAGGTACTTGATACAATCCGCTGTAAAAAGTACAATTGAACACTGACCCACATCAATAAGGTGCCAAAGGATGCGCAATTGGGCCAGGCATCTCCAGCTGTTGAAAAATTGCAAATTTCCTTGGTTTCCATGGAGTAAGAGCCGTTGCTGGGCACGTGATCTTGACATCATTGATTATTCATTTGTGGCTACAGCCAAAAGTATTGGTCGGAGAGCAACGCGGTTTGCACCATTCGATTTCTCGTCACAAAATACGTCGGATTAGCCTCTTACCAGCAGCATTGGAACAGTTTTTCCACTTTTGGATTTTTGCCTGGTCATTTTGCTAATTGAAATCGGCTACATTAACTATGTACAATCGCGACTAGTCATTACTATATTCAACATTTCATTATAAGTTATGTGCCCTTCGGTAGCCCAGACGACGTCAAATCTTTGGGCCAAGCCCATTTAACTCACCCAGCAAATGTCTTACTTCTAAGTCGTAGACAAACTCAATGTCTTTATCTACATGTAGAAAAACCACACCATTTGTATATAAAAAAAACACAAGGTACTTGATACAACCCGCTGTAAAAAGTACAATTAAACACTGACCCACATCAATAAGGTGCCAAAGGATGCGCAATTGGGCCAGGCATCTCCAGCTGTTGAAAAATTGCAAATTTCCTTGGTTTCCATGGAGTAAGAGCCGTTGCTGGGCACGTGATCTTGACATCATTGATTATTCATTTGTGGCTACAGCCAAAAGTATTGGTCGGAGAGCAACGCGGTTTGCACCATTCGATTTCTCGTCACAAAATACGTCGGATTAGCCTCTTACCAGCAGCATTGGAACAGTTTTTCCACTTTTGGATTTTTGCCTGTTCTTTTTGCTAATTGAAATCGGCTGCATTAACTATGTACAATCGCGACTGGTCATTACTATATTCAACTTTTCATTATAAGTTATGTGCCCTTCGGTAGCCCAGACGACGTCAAATCTTTGGGCCAAGCCCATTTAACTCACCCAACAAATGTCTTACTTCTAAGTCGAAGACAAACTCAATGTCTTTATCTACATGTAGAAAAACCACACCATTTGTATGTAAAAAAAACAAAAGGTACTTGATACAATCCGCTGTAAAAAGTACAATTGAACACTGACCCACATCAATAAGGTGCCAAAGGATGCGCAATTGGGCCAGGCATCTCCAGCTGTTGAAAAATTGCAAATTTCCTTGGTTTCCATGGAGTAAGAGCCGTTGCTGGGCACGTGATCTTGACATCATTGATTATTCATTTGTGGCTACAGCCAAAAGTATTGGTCGGAGAGCAACGCAGTTTGCACCATTCGATTTCTCGTCACAAAATACGTCGGATTAGCCTCTTACCAGCAGCATTGGAACAGTTTTTCCACTTTTGGATTTTTGCCTGGTCATTTTGCTAATTGAAATCGGCTACATTAACTATGTACAATCGCGACTGGTCATTACTATATTCAACATTTCATTATAAGTTCTGTGCCCTTCGGTAGCCCAGACGACGTCAAATCTTTGGGCCAAGCCCATTTAACTCACCCAGCAAATGTCTTACTTCTAAGTCGAAGACAAACTCAATGTCTTTATCTACATGTAGAAAAACCACACCATTTGTATATAAAAAAAACACAAGGTACTTGATACAACCCGCTGTAAAAAGTACAATTGAACACTGACCCACATCAATAAGGTGCCAAAGGATGCGCAATTGGGCCAGGCATCTCCAGCTGTTGAAAAATTGCAAATTTCCTTGGTTTCCATGGAGTAAGAGCCGTTGCTGGGCACGTGATCTTGACATCATTGATTATTCATTTGTGGCTACAGCCAAAAGTATTGGTCGGAGAGCAACGCGGTTTGCACCATTCGATTTCTCGTCACAAAATACGTCGGATTAGCCTCTTACCAGCAGCATTGGAACAGTTTTTCTACTTTTGGATTTTTGCCTTGTCTTTTTGCGAATTGAAATCGGCTACATTAACTATGTACAATCGCGACTGGTCATTACTATATTCAACTTTTCATTATAAGTTATGTGCCCTTCGGTAGCCCAGACGACGTCAAATCTTTGGGCCAAGCCCATTTAACTCACCCAGCAAATGTCTTACTTCTAAGTCGAAGACAAACTCAATGTCTTTATCTACATGTAGAAAAACCACACCATTTGTATATAAAAAAAACAAAAGGTACTTGATACAATCCGCTGTAAAAAGTACAATTGAACACTGACCCACATCAATAAGGTGCCAAAGGATGCGCAATTGGGCCAGGCATCTCCAGCTGTTGAAAAATTGCAAATTTCCTTGGTTTCCATGGAGTAAGAGCCGTTGCTGGGCACGTGATCTTGACATCATTGATTATTCATTTGTGGCTACAGCCAAAAGTATTGGTCGGAGAGCAACGCGGTTTGCACCATTCGATTTCTCGTCACAAAATACGTCGGATTAGCCTCTTACCAGCAGCATTGGAACAGTTTTTCCACTTTTGGATTTTTGCCTGTTCTTTTTGCTAATTGAAATCGGCTGCATTAACTATGTACAATCGCGACTGGTCATTACTATATTCAACTTTTCATTATAAGTTATGTGCCCTTCGGTAGCCCAGACGACGTCAAATCTTTGGGCCAAGCCCATTTAACTCACCCAACAAATGTCTTACTTCTAAGTCGAAGACAAACTCAATGTCTTTATCTACATGTAGAAAAACCACACCATTTGTATGTAAAAAAAACAAAAGGTACTTGATACAATCCGCTGTAAAAAGTACAATTGAACACTGACCCACATCAATAAGGTGCCAAAGGATGCGCAATTGGGCCAGGCATCTCCAGCTGTTGAAAAATTGCAAATTTCCTTGGTTTCCATGGAGTAAGAGCCGTTGCTGGGCACGTGATCTTGACATCATTGATTATTCATTTGTGGCTACAGCCAAAAGTATTGGTCGGAGAGCAACGCAGTTTGCACCATTCGATTTCTCGTCACAAAATACGTCGGATTAGCCTCTTACCAGCAGCATTGGAACAGTTTTTCCACTTTTGGATTTTTGCCTGGTCATTTTGCTAATTGAAATCGGCTACATTAACTATGTACAATCGCGACTGGTCATTACTATATTCAACATTTCATTATAAGTTCTGTGCCCTTCGGTAGCCCAGACGACGTCAAATCTTTGGGCCAAGCCCATTTAACTCACCCAGCAAATGTCTTACTTCTAAGTCGAAGACAAACTCAATGTCTTTATCTACATGTAGAAAAACCACACCATTTGTATATAAAAAAAACACAAGGTACTTGATACAACCCGCTGTAAAAAGTACAATTGAACACTGACCCACATCAATAAGGTGCCAAACGATGCGCAATTGGGCCAGGCATCTCCAGCTGTTGAAAAATTGCAAATTTCCTTGGTTTCCATGGAGTAAGAGCCGTTGCTGGGCACGTGATCTTGACATCATTGATTATTCATTTGTGGCTACAGCCAAAAGTATTGGTCGGAGAGCAACGCGGTTTGCACCATTCGATTTCTCGTCACAAAATACGTCGGATTAGCCTCTTACCAGCAGCATTGGAACAGTTTTTCTACTTTTGGATTTTTGCCTTGTCTTTTTGCGAATTGAAATCGGCTACATTAACTATGTACAATCGCGACTGGTCATTACTATATTCAACTTTTCATTATAAGTTATGTGCCCTTCGGTAGCCCAGACGACGTCAAATCTTTGGGCCAAGCCCATTTAACTCACCCAGCAAATGTCTTACTTCTAAGTCGAAGACAAACTCAATGTCTTTATCTACATGTAGAAAAACCACACCATTTGTATATAAAAAAAACAAAAGGTACTTGATACAATCCGCTGTAAAAAGTACAATTGAACACTGACCCACATCAATAAGGTGCCAAAGGATGCGCAATTGGGCCAGGCATCTCCAGCTGTTGAAAAATTGCAAATTTCCTTGGTTTCCATGGAGTAAGAGCCGTTGCTGGGCACGTGATCTTGACATCATTGATTATTCATTTGTGGCTACAGCCAAAAGTATTGGTCGGAGAGCAACGCGGTTTGCACCATTCGATTTCTCGTCACAAAATACGTCGGATTAGCCTCTTACCAGCAGCATTGGAACAGTTTTTCCACTTTTGGATTTTTGCCTGTTCTTTTTGCTAATTAAAATCGGCTGCATTAACTATGTACAATCGCGACTGGTCATTACTATATTCAACTTTTCATTATAAGTTATGTGCCCTTCGGTAGCCCAGACGACGTCAAATCTTTGGGCCAAGCCCATTTAACTCACCCAGCAAATGTCTTACTTCTAAGTCGAAGACAAACTCAATGTCTTTATCTACATGTAGAAAAACCACACCATTTGTATATAAAAAAAACAAAAGGTACTTGATACAATCCGCTGTAAAAAGTACAATTGAACACTGACCCACATCAATAAGGTGCCAAAGGATGCGCAATTGGGCCAGGCATCTCCAGCTGTTGAAAAATTGCAAATTTCCTTGGTTTCCATGGAGTAAGAGCCGTTGCTGGGCACGTGATCTTGACATCATTGATTATTCATTTGTGGCTACAGCCAAAAGTATTGGTCGGAGAGCAACGCGGTTTGCACCATTCGATTTCTCGTCACAAAATACGTCGGATTAGCCTCTTACCAGCAGCATTGGAACAGTTTTTCTACTTTTGGATTTTTGCCTGGTCATTTTGCTAATTGAAATCGGCTACATTAACTATGTACAATCGCGACTGGTCATTACTATATTCAACATTTCATTATAAGTTCTGTGCCCTTCGGTAGCCCAGACGACGTCAAATCTTTGGGCCAAGCCCATTTAACTCACCCAGCAAATGTCTTACTTCTAAGTCGAAGACAAACTCAATGTCTTTATCTACATGTAGAAAAACCACACCATTTGTATATAAAAAAAACACAAGGTACTTGATACAACCCGCTGTAAAAAGTACAATTGAACACTGACCCACATCAATAAGGTGCCAAAGGATGCGCAATTGGGCCAGGCATCTCCAGCTGTTGAAAAATTGCAAATTTCCTTGGTTTCCATGGAGTAAGAGCCGTTGCTGGGCACGTGATCTTGACATCATTGATTATTCATTTGTGGCTACAGCCAAAAGTATTGGTCGGAGAGCAACGCGGTTTGCACCATTCGATTTCTCGTCACAAAATACGTCGGATTAGCCTCTTACCAGCAGCATTGGAACAGTTTTTCCACTTTTGGATTTTTGCCTGGTCATTTTGCTAATTGAAATCGGCTACATTAACTATGTACAATCGCGACTGGTCATTACTATATTCAACTTTTCATTATAAGTTATGTGCCCTTCGGTAGCCCAGACGACGTCAAATCTTTGGGTCAAGCCCATTTAACTCACCCAGCAAATGTCTTACTTCTAAGTCGAAGACAAACTCAATGTCTTTATCTACATGTAGAAAAACCACACCATTTGTATATAAAAAAAACACAAGGTACTTGATACAACCCGCTGTAAAAAGTACAATTAAACACTGACCCACATCAATAAGGTGCCAAAGAATGCGCAATTGGGCCAGGCATCTCCAGCTGTTGAAAAATTGCAAATTTCCTTGGTTTCCATGGAGTAAGAGCCGTTGCTGGGCACGTGATCTTGACATCATTGATTATTCATTTGTGGCTACAGCCAAAAGTATTGGTCGGAGAGCAACGCGGTTTGCACCATTCGATTTCTCGTCACAAAATACGTCGGATTAGCCTCTTACCAGCAGCATTGGAACAGTTTTTCCACTTTTGGATTTTTGCCTGGTCATTTTGCTAATTGAAATCGGCTACATTAACTATGTACAATCGCGACTGGTCATTACTATATTCAACTTTTCATTATAAGTTATGTGCCCTTCGGTAGCCCAGACGACGTCAAATCTTTGGGTCAAGCCCATTTAACTCACCCAACAAATGTCTTACTTCTAAGTCGAAGACAAACTCAATGTCTTTATCTACATGTAGAAAAACCACACCATTTGTATATAAAAAAAACACAAGGTACTTGATACAATCCGCTGTAAAAAGTACAATTGAACACTGACCCACATCAATAAGGTGCCAAAGGATGCGCAATTGGGCCAGGCATCTCCAGCTGTTGAAAAATTGCAAATTTCCTTGGTTTCCATGGAGTAAGAGCCGTTGCTGGGCACGTGATCTTGACATCATTGATTATTCATTTGTGGCTACAGCCAAAAGTATTGGTCGGAGAGCAACGCGGTTTGCACCATTCGATTTCTCGTCACAAAATACGTCGGATTAGCCTCTTACCAGCAGCATTGGAACAGTTTTTCCACTTTTGGATTTTTGCCTGGTCATTTTGCTAATTGAAATCGGCTACATTAACTATGTACAATCGCGACTAGTCATTACTATATTCAACATTTCATTATAAGTTATGTGCCCTTCGGTAGCCCAGACGACGTCAAATCTTTGGGCCAAGCCCATTTAACTCACCCAGCAAATGTCTTACTTCTAAGTCGAAGACAAACTCAATGTCTTTATCTACATGTAGAAAAACCACACCATTTGTATATAAAAAAAAACACAAGGTACTTGATACAACCCGCTGTAAAAAGTACAATTGAACACTGACCCACATCAATAAGGTGCCAAAGGATGCGCAATTGGGCCAGGCATCTCCAGCTGTTGAAAAATTGCAAATTTCCTTGGTTTCCATGGAGTAAGAGCCGTTGCTGGGCACGTGATCTTGACATCATTGATTATTCATTTGTGGCTACAGCCAAAAGTATTGGTCGGAGAGCAACGCGGTTTGCACCATTCGATTTCTCGTCACAAAATACGTCGGATTAGCCTCTTACCAGCAGCATTGGAACAGTTTTTCCACTTTTGGATTTTTGCCTGTTCTTTTTGCTAATTGAAATCGGCTGCATTAACTATGTACAATCGCGACTGGTCATTACTATATTCAACTTTTCATTATAAGTTATGTGCCCTTCGGTAGCCCAGACGACGTCAAATCTTTGGGCCAAGCCCATTTAACTCACCCAACAAATGTCTTACTTCTAAGTCGAAGACAAACTCAATGTCTTTATCTACATGTAGAAAAACCACACCATTTGTATGTAAAAAAAACAAAAGGTACTTGATACAATCCGCTGTAAAAAGTACAATTGAACACTGACCCACATCAATAAGGTGCCAAAGGATGCGCAATTGGGCCAGGCATCTCCAGCTGTTGAAAAATTGCAAATTTCCTTGGTTTCCATGGAGTAAGAGCCGTTGCTGGGCACGTGATCTTGACATCATTGATTATTCATTTGTGGCTACAGCCAAAAGTATTGGTCGGAGAGCAACGCGGTTTGCACCATTCGATTTCTCGTCACAAAATACGTCGGATTAGCCTCTTACCAGCAGCATTGGAACAGTTTTTCCACTTTTGGATTTTTGCCTGGTCATTTTGCTAATTGAAATCGGCTACATTAACTATGTACAATCGCGACTAGTCATTACTATATTCAACATTTCATTATAAGTTATGTGCCCTTCGGTAGCCCAGACGACGTCAAATCTTTGGGCCAAGCCCATTTAACTCACCCAGCAAATGTCTTACTTCTAAGTCGAAGACAAACTCAATGTCTTTATCTACATGTAGAAAAACCACACCATTTGTATATAAAAAAAACACAAGGTACTTGATACAACCCGCTGTAAAAAGTACAATTAAACACTGACCCACATCAATAAGGTGCCAAAGGATGCGCAATTGGGCCAGGCATCTCCAGCTGTTGAAAAATTGCAAATTTCCTTGGTTTCCATGGAGTAAGAGCCGTTGCTGGGCACGTGATCTTGACATCATTGATTATTCATTTGTGGCTACAGCCAAAAGTATTGGTCGGAGAGCAACGCGGTTTGCACCATTCGATTTCTCGTCACAAAATACGTCGGATTAGCCTCTTACCAGCAGCATTGGAACAGTTTTTCCACTTTTGGATTTTTGCCTGTTCTTTTTGCTAATTGAAATCGGCTGCATTAACTATGTACAATCGCGACTGGTCATTACTATATTCAACTTTTCATTATAAGTTATGTGCCCTTCGGTAGCCCAGACGACGTCAAATCTTTGGGCCAAGCCCATTTAACTCACCCAACAAATGTCTTACTTCTAAGTCGAAGACAAACTCAATGTCTTTATCTACATGTAGAAAAACCACACCATTTGTATGTAAAAAAAACAAAAGGTACTTGATACAATCCGCTGTAAAAAGTACAATTGAACACTGACCCACATCAATAAGGTGCCAAAGGATGCGCAATTGGGCCAGGCATCTCCAGCTGTTGAAAAATTGCAAATTTCCTTGGTTTCCATGGAGTAAGAGCCGTTGCTGGGCACGTGATCTTGACATCATTGATTATTCATTTGTGGCTACAGCCAAAAGTATTGGTCGGAGAGCAACGCGGTTTGCACCATTCGATTTCTCGTCACAAAATACGTCGGATTAGCCTCTTACCAGCAGCATTGGAACAGTTTTTCCACTTTTGGATTTTTGCCTTGTCTTTTTGCGAATTGAAATCGGCTACATTAACTATGTACAATCGCGACTGGTCATTACTATATTCAACTTTTCATTATAAGTTATGTGCCCTTCGGTAGCCCAGACGACGTCAAATCTTTGGGCCAAGCCCATTTAACTCACCCAGCAAATGTCTTACTTCTAAGTCGAAGACAAACTCAATGTCTTTATCTACATGTAGAAAAACCACACCATTTGTATATAAAAAAAAACACAAGGTACTTGATACAACCCGCTGTAAAAAGTACAATTGAACACTGACCCACATCAATAAGGTGCCAAAGGATGCGCAATTGGGCCAGGCATCTCCAGCTGTTGAAAAATTGCAAATTTCCTTGGTTTCCATGGAGTAAGAGCCGTTGCTGGGCACGTGATCTTGACATCATTGATTATTCATTTGTGGCTACAGCCAAAAGTATTGGTCGGAGAGCAACGCGGTTTGCACCATTCGATTTCTCGTCACAAAATACGTCGGATTAGCCTCTTACCAGCAGCATTGGAACAGTTTTTCTACTTTTGGATTTTTGCCTTGTCTTTTTGCGAATTGAAATCGGCTACATTAACTATGTACAATCGCGACTGGTCATTACTATATTCAACTTTTCATTATAAGTTATGTGCCCTTCGGTAGCCCAGACGACGTCAAATCTTTGGGCCAAGCCCATTTAACTCACCCAGCAAATGTCTTACTTCTAAGTCGAAGACAAACTCAATGTCTTTATCTACATGTAGAAAAACCACACCATTTGTATATAAAAAAAACAAAAGGTACTTGATACAATCCGCTGTAAAAAGTACAATTGAACACTGACCCACATCAATAAGGTGCCAAAGGATGCGCAATTGGGCCAGGCATCTCCAGCTGTTGAAAAATTGCAAATTTCCTTGGTTTCCATGGAGTAAGAGCCGTTGCTGGGCACGTGATCTTGACATCATTGATTATTCATTTGTGGCTACAGCCAAAAGTATTGGTCGGAGAGCAACGCGGTTTGCACCATTCGATTTCTCGTCACAAAATACGTCGGATTAGCCTCTTACCAGCAGCATTGGAACAGTTTTTCCACTTTTGGATTTTTGCCTGGTCATTTTGCTAATTGAAATCGGCTACATTAACTATGTACAATCGCGACTGGTCATTACTATATTCAACATTTCATTATAAGTTCTGTGCCCTTCGGTAGCCCAGACGACGTCAAATCTTTGGGCCAAGCCCATTTAACTCACCCAGCAAATGTCTTACTTCTAAGTCGAAGACAAACTCAATGTCTTTATCTACATGTAGAAAAACCACACCATTTGTATGTAAAAAAAACACAAGGTACTTGATACAATCCGCTGTAAAAAGTACAATTGAACACTGACCCACATCAATAAGGTGCCAAAGGATGCGCAATTGGGCCAGGCATCTCCAGCTGTTGAAAAATTGCAAATTTCCTTGGTTTCCATGGAGTAAGAGCCGTTGCTGGGCACGTGATCTTGACATCATTGATTATTCATTTGTGGCTACAGCCAAAAGTATTGGTCGGAGAGCAACGCGGTTTGCACCATTCGATTTCTCGTCACAAAATACGTCGGATTAGCCTCTTACCAGCAGCATTGGAACAGTTTTTCCACTTTTGGATTTTTGCCTGTTCTTTTTGCTAATTGAAATCGGCTGCATTAACTATGTACAATCGCGACTGGTCATTACTATATTCAACTTTTCATTATAAGTTATGTGCCCTTCGGTAGCCCAGACGACGTCAAATCTTTGGGCCAAGCC
This sequence comes from Liolophura sinensis, assembly GCF_032854445.1. Taxonomy (NCBI): domain Eukaryota; kingdom Metazoa; phylum Mollusca; class Polyplacophora; order Chitonida; family Chitonidae; genus Liolophura; species Liolophura sinensis. The sequence continues at coordinate 126,304 of NW_027017966.1, forward strand.
CATTTAACTCACCCAACAAATGTCTTACTTCTAAGTCGAAGACAAACTCAATGTCTTTATCTACATGTAGAAAAACCACACCATTTGTATGTAAAAAAAACACAAGGTACTTGATACAATCCGCTGTAAAAAGTACAATTGAACACTGACCCACATCAATAAGGTGCCAAAGGATGCGCAATTGGGCCAGGCATCTCCAGCTGTTGAAAAATTGCAAATTTCCTTGGTTTCCATGGAGTAAGAGCCGTTGCTGGGCACGTGATCTTGACATCATTGATTATTCATTTGTGGCTACAGCCAAAAGTATTGGTCGGAGAGCAACGCGGTTTGCACCATTCGATTTCTCGTCACAAAATACGTCGGATTAGCCTCTTACCAGCAGCATTGGAACAGTTTTTCCACTTTTGGATTTTTGCCTGGTCATTTTGCTAATTGAAATCGGCTACATTAACTATGTACAATCGCGACTGGTCATTACTATATTCAACATTTCATTATAAGTTCTGTGCCCTTCGGTAGCCCAGACGACGTCAAATCTTTGGGCCAAGCCCATTTAACTCACCCAGCAAATGTCTTACTTCTAAGTCGAAGACAAACTCAATGTCTTTATCTACATGTAGAAAAACCACACCATTTGTATATAAAAAAAACACAAGGTACTTGATACAACCCGCTGTAAAAAGTACAATTGAACACTGACCCACATCAATAAGGTGCCAAAGGATGCGCAATTGGGCCAGGCATCTCCAGCTGTTGAAAAATTGCAAATTTCCTTGGTTTCCATGGAGTAAGAGCCGTTGCTGGGCACGTGATCTTGACATCATTGATTATTCATTATTGGCTACAGCCAAAAGTATTGGTCGGAGAGCAATGCGGTTTGCACCATTCGATTTCTCGTCACAAAATACGTCGGATTAGCCTCTTACCAGCAGCATTGGAACAGTTTTTCCACTTTTGGATTTTTGCCTGTTTTTTTTGCTAATTGAAATCGGCTGCATTAACTATGTACAATCGCGACTGGTCATTACTATATTCAACATTTCATTATAAGTTCTGTGCCCTTCGGTAGCCCAGACGACGTCAAATCTTTGGGCCAAGCCCATTTAACTCACCCAGCAAATGTCTTACTTCTAAGTCGAAGACAAACTCAATGTCTTTATCTACATGTAGAAAAACCACACCATTTGTATATAAAAAAAACACAAGGTACTTGATACAACCCGCTGTAAAAAGTACAATTGAACACTGACCCACATCAATAAGGTGCCAAAGGATGCGCAATTGGGCCAGGCATCTCCAGCTGTTGAAAAATTGCAAATTTCCTTGGTTTCCATGGAGTAAGAGCCGTTGCTGGGCACGTGATCTTGACATCATTGATTATTCATTTGTGGCTACAGCCAAAAGTATTGGTCGGAGAGCAATGCGGTTTGCACCATTCGATTTCTCGTCACAAAATACGTCGGATTAGCCTCTTACCAGCAGCATTGGAACAGTTTTTCCACTTTTGGATTTTTGCCTGTTTTTTTTGCTAATTGAAATCGGCTGCATTAACTATGTACAATCGCGACTGGTCATTACTATATTCAACTTTTCATTATAAGTTATGTGCCCTTCGGTAGCCCAGACGACGTCAAATCTTTGGGCCAAGCCCATTTAACTCACCCAACAAATGTCTTACTTCTAAGTCGAAGACAAACTCAATGTCTTTATCTACATGTAGAAAAACCACACCATTTGTATGTAAAAAAAACACAAGGTACTTGATACAACCCGCTGTAAAAAGTACAATTGAACACTGACCCACATCAATAAGGTGCCAAAGGATGCGAAATTGGGCCAGGCATCTCCAGCTGTTGAAAAATTGCAAATTTCCTTGGTTTCCATGGAGTAAGAGCCGTTGCTGGGCACGTGATCTTGACATCATTGATTATTCATTTGTGGCTACAGCCAAAAGTATTGGTCGGAGAGCAACGCGGTTTGCACCATTCGATTTCTCGTCACAAAATACGTCGGATTAGCCTCTTACCAGCAGCATTGGAACAGTTTTTCCACTTTTGGATTTTTGCCTGTTCTTTTTGCTAATTGAAATCGGCTACATTAACTATGTACAATCGCGACTGGTCATTACTATATTCAACTTTTCATTATAAGTTATGTGCCCTTCGGTAGCCCAGACGACGTCAAATCTTTGGGTCAAGCCCATTTAACTCACCCAACAAATGTCTTACTTCTAAGTCGAAGACAAACTCAATGTCTTTATCTACATGTAGAAAAACCACACCATTTGTATATAAAAAAAACACAAGGTACTTGATACAATCCGCTGTAAAAAGTACAATTGAACACTGACCCACATCAATAAGGTGCCAAAGGATGCGCAATTGGGCCAGGCATCTCCAGCTGTTGAAAAATTGCAAATTTCCTTGGTTTCCATGGAGTAAGAGCCGTTGCTGGGCACGTGATCTTGACATCATTGATTATTCATTTGTGGCTACAGCCAAAAGTATTGGTCGGAGAGCAACGCGGTTTGCACCATTCGATTTCTCGTCACAAAATACGTCGGATTAGCCTCTTACCAGCAGCATTGGAACAGTTTTTCCACTTTTGGATTTTTGCCTGGTCATTTTGCTAATTGAAATCGGCTACATTAACTATGTACAATCGCGACTGGTCATTACTATATTCAACATTTCATTATAAGTTCTGTGCCCTTCGGTAGCCCAGACGACGTCAAATCTTTGGGCCAAGCCCATTTAACTCACCCAGCAAATGTCTTACTTCTAAGTCGAAGACAAACTCAATGTCTTTATCTACATGTAGAAAAACCACACCATTTGTATATAAAAAAAACACAAGGTACTTGATACAACCCGCTGTAAAAAGTACAATTGAACACTGACCCACATCAATAAGGTGCCAAAGGATGCGCAATTGGGCCAGGCATCTCCAGCTGTTGAAAAATTGCAAATTTCCTTGGTTTCCATGGAGTAAGAGCCGTTGCTGGGCACGTGATCTTGACATCATTGATTATTCATTTGTGGCTACAGCCAAAAGTATTGGTCGGAGAGCAATGCGGTTTGCACCATTCGATTTCTCGTCACAAAATACGTCGGATTAGCCTCTTACCAGCAGCATTGGAACAGTTTTTCCACTTTTGGATTTTTGCCTGTTTTTTTTGCTAATTGAAATCGGCTGCATTAACTATGTACAATCGCGACTGGTCATTACTATATTCAACTTTTCATTATAAGTTATGTGCCCTTCGGTAGCCCAGACGACGTCAAATCTTTGGGCCAAGCCCATTTAACTCACCCAACAAATGTCTTACTTCTAAGTCGAAGACAAACTCAATGTCTTTATCTACATGTAGAAAAACCACACCATTTGTATGTAAAAAAAACACAAGGTACTTGATACAACCCGCTGTAAAAAGTACAATTGAACACTGACCCACATCAATAAGGTGCCAAAGGATGCGAAATTGGGCCAGGCATCTCCAGCTGTTGAAAAATTGCAAATTTCCTTGGTTTCCATGGAGTAAGAGCCGTTGCTGGGCACGTGATCTTGACATCATTGATTATTCATTTGTGGCTACAGCCAAAAGTATTGGTCGGAGAGCAACGCGGTTTGCACCATTCGATTTCTCGTCACAAAATACGTCGGATTAGCCTCTTACCAGCAGCATTGGAACAGTTTTTCCACTTTTGGATTTTTGCCTGTTCTTTTTGCTAATTGAAATCGGCTGCATTAACTATGTACAATCGCGACTGGTCATTACTATATTCAACTTTTCATTATAAGTTATGTGCCCTTCGGTAGCCCAGACGACGTCAAATCTTTGGGTCAAGCCCATTTAACTCACCCAACAAATGTCTTACTTCTAAGTCGAAGACAAACTCAATGTCTTTATCTACATGTAGAAAAACCACACCATTTGTATATAAAAAAAACACAAGGTACTTGATACAATCCGCTGTAAAAAGTACAATTGAACACTGACCCACATCAATAAGGTGCCAAAGGATGCGCAATTGGGCCAGGCATCTCCAGCTGTTGAAAAATTGCAAATTTCCTTGGTTTCCATGGAGTAAGAGCCGTTGCTGGGCACGTGATCTTGACATCATTGATTATTCATTTGTGGCTACAGCCAAAAGTATTGGTCGGAGAGCAACGCGGTTTGCACCATTCGATTTCTCGTCACAAAATACGTCGGATTAGCCTCTTACCAGCAGCATTGGAACAGTTTTTCCACTTTTGGATTTTTGCCTGGTCATTTTGCTAATTGAAATCGGCTACATTAACTATGTACAATCGCGACTGGTCATTACTATATTCAACATTTCATTATAAGTTCTGTGCCCTTCGGTAGCCCAGACGACGTCAAATCTTTGGGCCAAGCCCATTTAACTCACCCAACAAATGTCTTACTTCTAAGTCGAAGACAAACTCAATGTCTTTATCTACATGTAGAAAAACCACACCATTTGTATGTAAAAAAAACAAAAGGTACTTGATACAATCCGCTGTAAAAAGTACAATTGAACACTGACCCACATCAATAAGGTGCCAAAGGATGCGCAATTGGGCCAGGCATCTCCAGCTGTTGAAAAATTGCAAATTTCCTTGGTTTCCATGGAGTAAGAGCCGTTGCTGGGCACGTGATCTTGACATCATTGATTATTCATTTGTGGCTACAGCCAAAAGTATTGGTCGGAGAGCAACGCGGTTTGCACCATTCGATTTCTCGTCACAAAATACGTCGGATTAGCCTCTTACCAGCAGCATTGGAACAGTTTTTCCACTTTTGGATTTTTGCCTGTTCTTTTTGCTAATTGAAATCGGCTGCATTAACTATGTACAATCGCGACTGGTCATTACTATATTCAACTTTTCATTATAAGTTATGTGCCCTTCGGTAGCCCAGACGACGTCAAATCTTTGGGCCAAGCCCATTTAACTCACCCAACAAATGTCTTACTTCTAAGTCGAAGACAAACTCAATGTCTTTATCTACATGTAGAAAAACCACACCATTTGTATATAAAAAAAACACAAGGTACTTGACACAACCCGCTGTAAAAAGTACAATTGAACACTGACCCACATCAATAAGGTGCCAAAGGATGCGCAATTGGGCCAGGCATCTCCAGCTGTTGAAAAATTGCAAATTTCCTTGGTTTCCATGGAGTAAGAGCCGTTGCTGGGCACGTGATCTTGACATCATTGATTATTCATTTGTGGCTACAGCCAAAAGTATTGGTCGGAGAGCAACGCGGTTTGCACCATTCGATTTCTCGTCACAAAATACGTCGGATTAGCCTCTTACCAGCAGCATTGGAACAGTTTTTCCACTTTTGGATTTTTGCCTGGTCATTTTGCTAATTGAAATCGGCTACATTAACTATGTACAATCGCGACTGGTCATTACTATATTCAACTTTTCATTATAAGTTATGTGCCCTTCGGTAGCCCAGACGACGTCAAATCTTTGGGCCAAACCCATTTAACTCACCCAGCAAATGTCTTACTTCTAAGTCGAAGACAAACTCAATGTCTTTATCTACATGTAGAATAACCACAGCATTTGTATATAAAAAAAACACAAGGTACTTGATACAACCCGCTGTAAAAAGTACAATTAAACACTGACCCACATCAATAAGGTGCCAAAGGATGCGCAATTGGGCCAGGCATCTCCAGCTGTTGAAAAATTGCAAATTTCCTTGGTTTCCATGGAGTAAGAGCCGTTGCTGGGCACGTGATCTTGACATAATTGATTATTCATTTGTGGCTACAGCCAAAAGTATTGGTCGGAGAGCAACGCGGTTTGCACCATTCGATTTCTCGTCACAAAATACGTCGGATTAGCCTCTTACCAGCAGCATTGGAACAGTTTTTCCACTTTTGGATTTTTGCCTGTTCTTTTTGCTAATTGAAATCGGCTGCATTAACTATGTACAATCGCGACTGGTCATTACTATATTCAACTTTTCATTATAAGTTATGTGCCCTTCGGTAGCCCAGACGACGTCAAATCTTTGGGCCAAGCCCATTTAACTCACCCAACAAATGTCTTACTTCTAAGTCGAAGACAAACTCAATGTCTTTATCTACATGTAGAAAAACCACACCATTTGTATGTAAAAAAAACACAAGGTACTTGATACAATCCGCTGTAAAAAGTACAATTGAACACTGACCCACATCAATAAGGTGCCAAAGGATGCGCAATTGGGCCAGGCATCTCCAGCTGTTGAAAAATTGCAAATTTCCTTGGTTTCCATGGAGTAAGAGCCGTTGCTGGGCACGTGATCTTGACATCATTGATTATTCATTTGTGGCTACAGCCAAAAGTATTGGTCGGAGAGCAACGCGGTTTGCACCATTCGATTTCTCGTCACAAAATACGTCGGATTAGCCTCTTACCAGCAGCATTGGAACAGTTTTTCCACTTTTGGATTTTTGCCTGTTCTTTTTGCTAATTGAAATCGGCTGCATTAACTATGTACAATCGCGACTGGTCATTACTATATTCAACTTTTCATTATAAGTTATGTGCCCTTCGGTAGCCCAGACGACGTCAAATCTTTGGGCCAAGCCCATTTAACTCACCCAACAAATGTCTTACTTCTAAGTCGAAGACAAACTCAATGTCTTTATCTACATGTAGAAAAACCACACCATTTGTATGTAAAAAAAACACAAGGTACTTGATACAATCCGCTGTAAAAAGTACAATTGAACACTGACCCACATCAATAAGGTGCCAAAGGATGCGCAATTGGGCCAGGCATCTCCAGCTGTTGAAAAATTGCAAATTTCCTTGGTTTCCATGGAGTAAGAGCCGTTGCTGGGCACGTGATCTTGACATCATTGATTATTCATTTGTGGCTACAGCCAAAAGTATTGGTCGGAGAGCAACGCGGTTTGCACCATTCGATTTCTCGTCACAAAATACGTCGGATTAGCCTCTTACCAGCAGCATTGGAACAGTTTTTCTACTTTTGGATTTTTGCCTTGTCTTTTTGCGAATTGAAATCGGCTACATTAACTATGTACAATCGCGACTGGTCATTACTATATTCAACTTTTCATTATAAGTTATGTGCCCTTCGGTAGCCCAGACGACGTCAAATCTTTGGGCCAAGCCCATTTAACTCACCCAGCAAATGTCTTACTTCTAAGTCGAAGACAAACTCAATGTCTTTATCTACATGTAGAAAAACCACACCATTTGTATATAAAAAAAACAAAAGGTACTTGATACAATCCGCTGTAAAAAGTACAATTGAACACTGACCCACATCAATAAGGTGCCAAAGGATGCGCAATTGGGCCAGGCATCTCCAGCTGTTGAAAAATTGCAAATTTCCTTGGTTTCCATGGAGTAAGAGCCGTTGCTGGGCACGTGATCTTGACATCATTGATTATTCATTTGTGGCTACAGCCAAAAGTATTGGTCGGAGAGCAACGCGGTTTGCACCATTCGATTTCTCGTCACAAAATACGTCGGATTAGCCTCTTACCAGCAGCATTGGAACAGTTTTTCCACTTTTGGATTTTTGCCTGTTCTTTTTGCTAATTGAAATCGGCTGCATTAACTATGTACAATCGCGACTGGTCATTACTATATTCAACTTTTCATTATAAGTTATGTGCCCTTCGGTAGCCCAGACGACGTCAAATCTTTGGGCCAAGCCCATTTAACTCACCCAGCAAATGTCTTACTTCTAAGTCGAAGACAAACTCAATGTCTTTATCTACATGTAGAAAAACCACACCATTTGTATGTAAAAAAAACAAAAGGTACTTGATACAATCCGCTGTAAAAAGTACAATTGAACACTGACCCACATCAATAAGGTGCCAAAGGATGCGCAATTGGGCCAGGCATCTCCAGCTGTTGAAAAATTGCAAATTTCCTTGGTTTCCATGGAGTAAGAGCCGTTGCTGGGCACGTGATCTTGACATCATTGATTATTCATTTGTGGCTACAGCCAAAAGTATTGGTCGGAGAGCAACGCGGTTTGCACCATTCGATTTCTCGTCACAAAATACGTCGGATTAGCCTCTTACCAGCAGCATTGGAACAGTTTTTCTACTTTTGGATTTTTGCCTTGTCTTTTTGCGAATTGAAATCGGCTACATTAACTATGTACAATCGCGACTGGTCATTACTATATTCAACATTTCATTATAAGTTCTGTGCCCTTCGGTAGCCCAGAGGACGTCAAATCTTTGGGCCAAGCCCATTTAACTCACCCAGCAAATGTCTTACTTCTAAGTCGAAGACAAACTCAATGTCTTTATCTACATGTAGAAAAACCACACCATTTGTATATAAAAAAAACACAAGGTACTTGATACAACCCGCTGTAAAAAGTACAATTGAACACTGACCCACATCAATAAGGTGCCAAAGGATGCGCAATTGGGCCAGGCATCTCCAGCTGTTGAAAAATTGCAAATTTCCTTGGTTTCCATGGAGTAAGAGCCGTTGCTGGGCACGTGATCTTGACATCATTGATTATTCATTTGTGGCTACAGCCAAAAGTATTGGTCGGAGAGCAACGCGGTTTGCACCATTCGATTTCTCGTCACAAAATACGTCGGATTAGCCTCTTACCAGCAGCATTGGAACAGTTTTTCCACTTTTGGATTTTTGCCTGTTCTTTTTGCTAATTGAAATCGGCTGCATTAACTATGTACAATCGCGACTGGTCATTACTATATTCAACTTTTCATTATAAGTTATGTGCCCTTCGGTAGCCCAGACGACGTCAAATCTTTGGGCCAAGCCCATTTAACTCACCCAACAAATGTCTTACTTCTAAGTCGAAGACAAACTCAATGTCTTTATCTACATGTAGAAAAACCACACCATTTGTATGTAAAAAAAACACAAGGTACTTGATACAACCCGCTGTAAAAAGTACAATTGAACACTGACCCACATCAATAAGGTGCCAAAGGATGCGCAATTGGGCCAGGCATCTCCAGCTGTTGAAAAATTGCAAATTTCCTTGGTTTCCATGGAGTAAGAGCCGTTGCTGGGCACGTGATCTTGACATCATTGATTATTCATTTGTGGCTACAGCCAAAAGTATTGGTCGGAGAGCAACGCGGTTTGCACCATTCGATTTCTCATCACAAAATACGTCGGATTAGCCTCTTACCAGCAGCATTGGAACAGTTTTTCCACTTTTGGATTTTTGCCTGTTCTTTTTGCTAATTGAAATCGGCTACATTAACTATGTACAATCGCGACTGGTCATTACTATATTCAACTTTTCATTATAAGTTATGTGCCCTTCGGTAGCCCAGACGACGTCAAATCTTTGGGCCAAGCCCATTTAACTCACCCAACAAATGTCTTACTTCTAAGTCGAAGACAAACTCAATGTCTTTATCTACATGTAGAAAAACCACACCATTTGTATGTAAAAAAAACAAAAGGTACTTGATACAATCCGCTGTAAAAAGTACAATTGAACACTGACCCACATCAATAAGGTGCCAAAGGATGCGCAATTGGGCCAGGCATCTCCAGCTGTTGAAAAATTGCAAATTTCCTTGGTTTCCATGGAGTAAGAGCCGTTGCTGGGCACGTGATCTTGACATCATTGATTATTCATTTGTGGCTACAGCCAAAAGTATTGGTCGGAGAGCAACGCGGTTTGCACCATTCGATTTCTCGTCACAAAATACGTCGGATTAGCCTCTTACCAGCAGCATTGGAACAGTTTTTCCACTTTTGGATTTTTGCCTGTTCTTTTTGCTAATTGAAATCGGCTGCATTAACTATGTACAATCGCGACTGGTCATTACTATATTCAACTTTTCATTATAAGTTATGTGCCCTTCGGTAGCCCAGACGACGTCAAATCTTTGGGTCAAGCCCATTTAACTCACCCAACAAATGTCTTACTTCTAAGTCGAAGACAAACTCAATGTCTTTATCTACATGTAGAAAAACCACACCATTTGTATATAAAAAAAACAAAAGGTACTTGATACAATCCGCTGTAAAAAGTACAATTGAACACTGACCCACATCAATAAGGTGCCAAAGGATGCGCAATTGGGCCAGGCATCTCCAGCTGTTGAAAAATTGCAAATTTCCTTGGTTTCCATGGAGTAAGAGCCGTTGCTGGGCACGTGATCTTGACATCATTGATTATTCATTTGTGGCTACAGCCAAAAGTATTGGTCGGAGAGCAACGCGGTTTGCACCATTCGATTTCTCGTCACAAAATACGTCGGATTAGCCTCTTACCAGCAGCATTGGAACAGTTTTTCCACTTTTGGATTTTTGCCTGTTCTTTTTGCTAATTGAAATCGGCTGCATTAACTATGTACAATCGCGACTGGTCATTACTATATTCAACTTTTCATTATAAGTTCTGTGCCCTTCGGTAGCCCAGACGACGTCAAATCTTTGGGCCAAGCCCATTTAACTCACCCAACAAATGTCTTACTTCTAAGTCGAAGACAAACTCAATGTCTTTATCTACATGTAGAAAAACCACACCATTTGTATGTAAAAAAAACAAAAGGTACTTGATACAATCCGCTGTAAAAAGTACAATTGAACACTGACCCACATCAATAAGGTGCCAAAGGATGCGCAATTGGGCCAGGCATCTCCAGCTGTTGAAAAATTGCAAATTTCCTTGGTTTCCATGAGTAAGAGCCGTTGCTGGGCACGTGATCTTGACATCATTGATTATTCATTTGTGGCTACAGCCAAAAGTATTGGTCGGAGAGCAACGCGGTTTGCACCATTCGATTTCTCGTCACAAAATACGTCGGATTAGCCTCTTACCAGCAGCATTGGAACAGTTTTTCTACTTTTGGATTTTTGCCTTGTCTTTTTGCGAATTGAAATCGGCTACATTAACTATGTACAATCGCGACTGGTCATTACTATATTCAACATTTCATTATAAGTTCTGTGCCCTTCGGTAGCCCAGAGGACGTCAAATCTTTGGGCCAAGCCCATTTAACTCACCCAGCAAATGTCTTACTTCTAAGTCGAAGACAAACTCAATGTCTTTTATCTACATGTAGAAAAACCACACCATTTGTATATAAAAAAAACACAAGGTACTTGATACAACCCGCTGTAAAAAGTACAATTGAACACTGACCCACATCAATAAGGTGCCAAAGGATGCGCAATTGGGCCAGGCATCTCCAGCTGTTGAAAAATTGCAAATTTCCTTGGTTTCCATGGAGTAAGAGCCGTTGCTGGGCACGTGATCTTGACATCATTGATTATTCATTTGTGGCTACAGCCAAAAGTATTGGTCGGAGAGCAACGCGGTTTGCACCATTCGATTTCTCGTCACAAAATACGTCGGATTAGCCTCTTACCAGCAGCATTGGAACAGTTTTTCCACTTTTGGATTTTTGCCTGTTCTTTTTTGCTAATTGAAAATCGGCTACATTAACTATGTACAATCGCGACTGTCATTACTATATTCAACATTTCATTATAAGTTATGTGCCCTTCGGTAGCCCAGACGACGTCAAATCTTTGGGCCAAACCCATTTAACCTCACCCAGCAAATGTCTTACTTCTAAGTCGAAGACAAACTCAATGTCTTTATCTCTACATGTAGAAAAACCACACCATTTGTATCTAAAAAAAACACAAGGTACTTGATACAACCCGCTGTAAAAAGTACAATTGAACACTGACCCACATCAATAAGGTGCCAAAGGATGCGCAATTGGGCCAGGCATCTCCAGCTGTTGAAAAATTGCAAATTTCCTTGGTTTCCATGGAGTAAGAGCCGTTGCTGGGCACGTGATCTTGACATCATTGATTATTCATTTGTGGCTACAGCCAAAAGTATTGGTCGGAGAGCAACGCGGTTTGCACCATTCGATTTCTCGTCACAAAATACGTCGGATTAGCCTCTTACCAGCAGCATTGGAACAGTTTTTCCACTTTTGGATTTTTGCCTGGTCTTTTTGCTAATTGAAATCGGCTGCATTAACTATGTACAATCGCGACTGGTCATTACTATATTCAACTTTTCATTATAAGTTATGTGCCCTTCGGTAGCCCAGACGACGTCAAATCTTTGGGCCAAGCCCATTTAACTCACCCAACAAATGTCTTACTTCTAAGTCGAAGACAAACTCAATGTCTTTATCTACATGTAGAAAAACCACACCATTTGTATGTAAAAAAAAACACAAGGTACTTGACACAACCCGCTGTAAAAAGTACAATTGAACACTGACCCACATCAATAAGGTGCCAAAGGATGCGCAATTGGGCCAGGCATCTCCAGCTGTTGAAAAATTGCAAATTTCCTTGGTTTCCATGGAGTAAGAGCCGTTGCTGGGCACGTGATCTTGACATCATTGATTATTCATTTGTGGCTACAGCCAAAAGTATTGGTCGGAGAGCAACGCGGTTTGCACCATTCGATTTCTCGTCACAAAATACGTCGGATTAGCCTCTTACCAGCAGCATTGGAACAGTTTTTCCACTTTTGGATTTTTGCCTGGTCATTTTGCTAATTGAAATCGGCTACATTAACTATGTACAATCGCGACTGGTCATTACTCTATTCAACATTTCATTATAAGTTATGTGCCCTTCGGTAGCCCAGACGACGTCAAATCTTTGGGCCAAGCCCATTTAACTCACCCAGCAAATGTCTTACTTCTAAGTCGAAGACAAACTCAATGTCTTTATCTACATGTAGAAAAACCACACCATTTGTATATAAAAAAAACACAAGGTACTTGATACAACCCGCTGTAAAAAGTACAATTAAACACTGACCCACATCAATAAGGTGCCAAAGGATGCGCAATTGGGCCAGGCATCTCCAGCTGTTGAAAAATTGCAAATTTCCTTGGTTTCCATGGAGTAAGAGCCGTTGCTGGGCACGTGATCTTGACATCATTGATTATTCATTTGTGGCTACAGCCAAAAGTATTGGTCGGAGAGCAACGCGGTTTGCACCATTCGATTTCTCGTCACAAAATACGTCGGATTAGCCTCTTACCAGCAGCATTGGAACAGTTTTTCCACTTTTGGATTTTTGCCTGGTCATTTTGCTAATTGAAATCGGCTGCATTAACTATGTACAATCGCGACTGGTCATTACTATATTCAACTTTTCATTATAAGTTATGTGCCCTTCGGTAGCCCAGACGACGTCAAATCTTTGGGCCAAGCCCATTTAACTTACCCAACAAATGTCTTACTTCTAAGTCGAAGACAAACTCAATGTCTTTATCTACATGTAGAAAAACCACACCATTTGTATGTAAAAAAAACACAAGGTACTTGATACAATCCGCTGTAAAAAGTACAATTGAACACTGACCCACATCAATAAGGTGCCAAAGGATGCGCAATTGGGCCAGGCATCTCCAGCTGTTGAAAAATTGCAAATTTCCTTGGTTTCCATGGAGTAAGAGCCGTTGCTGGGCACGTGATCGTGACATCATTGATTATTCATTTGTGGCTACAGCCAAAAGTATTGGTCGGAGAGCAACGCGGTTTGCACCATTCGATTTCTCGTCACAAAATACGTCGGATTAGCCTCTTACCAGCAGCATTGGAACAGTTTTTCTACTTTTGGATTTTTGCCTTGTCTTTTTGCGAATTGAAATCGGCTACATTAACTATGTACAATCGCGACTGGTCATTACTATATTCAACTTTTCATTATAAGTTATGTGCCCTTCGGTAGCCCAGACGACGTCAAATCTTTGGGCCAAGCCCATTTAACTCACCCAGCAAATGTCTTACTTCTAAGTCGAAGACAAACTCAATGTCTTTATCTACATGTAGAAAAACCACACCATTTGTATATAAAAAAAACACAAGGTACTTGATACAATCCGCTGTAAAAAGTACAATTGAACACTGACCCACATCAATAAGGTGCCAAAGGATGCGCAATTGGGCCAGGCATCTCCAGCTGTTGAAAAATTGCAAATTTCCTTGGTTTCCATGGAGTAAGAGCCGTTGCTGGGCACGTGATCTTGACATCATTGATTATTCATTTGTGGCTACAGCCAAAAGTATTGGTCGGAGAGCAACGCGGTTTGCACCATTCGATTTCTCGTCACAAAATACGTCGGATTAGCCTCTTACCAGCAGCATTGGAACAGTTTTTCTACTTTTGGATTTTTGCCTGGTCTTTTTGCGAATTAAAATCGGCTACATTAACTATGTACAATCGCGACTGGTCATTACTATATTCAACTTTTCATTATAAGTTCTGTGCCCTTCGGTAGCCCAGACGACGTCAAATCTTTGGGCCAAGCCCATTTAACTCACCCAGCAAATGTCTTACTTCTAAGTCGAAGACAAACTCAATGTCTTTATCTACATGTAGAAAAACCACACCATTTGTATATAAAAAAAACAAAAGGTACTTGATACAATCCGCTGTAAAAAGTACAATTGAACACTGACCCACATCAATAAGGTGCCAAAGGATGCGCAATTGGGCCAGGCATCTCCAGCTGTTGAAAAATTGCAAATTTCCTTGGTTTCCATGGAGTAAGAGCCGTTGCTGGGCACGTGATCTTGACATCATTGATTATTCATTTGTGGCTACAGCCAAAAGTATTGGTCGGAGAGCAACGCGGTTTGCACCATTCGATTTCTCGTCACAAAATACGTCGGATTAGCCTCTTACCAGCAGCATTGGAACAGTTTTTCCACTTTTGGATTTTTGCCTGGTCATTTTGCTAATTGAAATCGGCTACATTAACTATGTACAATCGCGACTGGTCATTACTATATTCAACATTTCATTATAAGTTCTGTGCCCTTCGGTAGCCCAGACGACGTCAAATCTTTGGGCCAAGCCCATTTAACTCACCCAGCAAATGTCTTACTTCTAAGTCGAAGACAAACTCAATGTCTTTATCTACATGTAGAAAAACCACACCATTTGTATCTAAAAAAAACACAAGGTACTTGATACAACCCGCTGTAAAAAGTACAATTGAACACTGACCCACATCAATAAGGTGCCAAAGGATGCGCAATTGGGCCAGGCATCTCCAGCTGTTGAAAAATTGCAAATTTCCTTGGTTTCCATGGAGTAAGAGCCGTTGCTGGGCACGTGATCTTGACATCATTGATTATTCATTTGTGGCTACAGCCAAAAGTATTGGTCGGAGAGCAACGCGGTTTGCACCATTCGATTTCTCGTCACAAAATACGTCGGATTAGCCTCTTACCAGCAGCATTGGAACAGTTTTTCCACTTTTGGATTTTTGCCTGGTCATTTTGCTAATTGAAATCGGCTACATTAACTATGTACAATCGCGACTGGTCATTACTATATTCAACATTTCATTATAAGTTCTGTGCCCTTCGGTAGCCCAGACGACGTCAAATCTTTGGGCCAAGCCCATTTAACTCACCCAGCAAATGTCTTACTTCTAAGTCGAAGACAAACTCAATGTCTTTATCTACATGTAGAAAAACCACACCATTTGTATATAAAAAAAACAAAAGGTACTTGATACAATCCGCTGTAAAAAGTACAATTGAACACTGACCCACATCAATAAGGTGCCAAAGGATGCGCAATTGGGCCAGGCATCTCCAGCTGTTGAAAAATTGCAAATTTCCTTGGTTTCCATGGAGTAAGAGCCGTTGCTGGGCACGTGATCTTGACATCATTGATTATTCATTTGTGGCTACAGCCAAAAGTATTGGTCGGAGAGCAACGCGGTTTGCACCATTCGATTTCTCGTCACAAAATACGTCGGATTAGCCTCTTACCAGCAGCATTGGAACAGTTTTTCCACTTTTGGATTTTTGCCTGGTCATTTTGCTAATTGAAATCGGCTACATTAACTATGTACAATCGCGACTGGTCATTACTATATTCAACATTTCATTATAAGTTCTGTGCCCTTCGGTAGCCCAGACGACGTCAAATCTTTGGGCCAAGCCCATTTAACTCACCCAGCAAATGTCTTACTTCTAAGTCGAAGACAAACTCAATGTCTTTATCTACATGTAGAAAAACCACACCATTTGTATATAAAAAAAACACAAGGTACTTGATACAACCCGCTGTAAAAAGTACAATTGAACTCTGACCCACATCAATAAGGTGCCAAAGGATGCGCAATTGGGCCAGGCATCTCCAGCTGTTGAAAAATTGCAAATTTCCTTGGTTTCCATGGAGTAAGAGCCGTTGCTGGGCACGTGATCTTGACATCATTGATTATTCATTTGTGGCTACAGCCAAAAGTATTGGTCGGAGAGCAACGCGGTTTGCACCATTCGATTTCTCGTCACAAAATACGTCGGATTAGCCTCTTACCAGCAGCATTGGAACAGTTTTTCCACTTTTGGATTTTTGCCTGTTCTTTTTGCTAATTGAAATCGGCTGCATTAACTATGTACAATCGCGACTGGTCATTACTATATTCAACTTTTCATTATAAGTTATGTGCCCTTCCGTAGCCCAGACGACGTCAAATCTTTGGGCCAAGCCCATTTAACTCACCCAACAAATGTCTTACTTCTAAGTCGAAGACAAACTCAATGTCTTTATCTACATGTAGAAAAACCACACCATTTGTATGTAAAAAAAACACAAGGTACTTGATACAATCCGCTGTAAAAAGTACAATTGAACACTGACCCACATCAATAAGGTGCCAAAGGATGCGCAATTGGGCCAGGCATCTCCAGCTGTTGAAAAATTGCAAATTTCCTTGGTTTCCATGGAGTAAGAGCCGTTGCTGGGCACGTGATCTTGACATCATTGATTATTCATTTGTGGCTACAGCCAAAAGTATTGGTCGGAGAGCAACGCGGTTTGCACCATTCGATTTCTCGTCACAAAATACGTCGGATTAGCCTCTTACCAGCAGCATTGGAACAGTTTTTCCACTTTTGGATTTTTGCCTGGTCTTTTTGCTAATTGAAATCGGCTGCATTAACTATGTACAATCGCGACTGGTCATTACTATATTCAACTTTTCATTATAAGTTATGTGCCCTTCGGTAGCCCAGACGACGTCAAATCTTTGGGCCAAGCCCATTTAACTCACCCAACAAATGTCTTACTTCTAAGTCGAAGACAAACTCAATGTCTTTATCTACATGTAGAAAAACCACACCATTTGTATGTAAAAAAAACACAAGGTACTTGACACAACCCGCTGTAAAAAGTACAATTGAACACTGACCCACATCAATAAGGTGCCAAAGGATGCGCAATTGGGCCAGGCATCTCCAGCTGTTGAAAAATTGCAAATTTCCTTGGTTTCCATGGAGTAAGAGCCGTTGCTGGGCACGTGATCTTGACATCATTGATTATTCATTTGTGGCTACAGCCAAAAGTATTGGTCGGAGAGCAACGCGGTTTGCACCATTCGATTTCTCGTCACAAAATACGTCGGATTAGCCTCTTACCAGCAGCATTGGAACAGTTTTTCCACTTTTGGATTTTTGCCTGGTCATTTTGCTAATTGAAATCGGCTACATTAACTATGTACAATCGCGACTGGTCATTACTCTATTCAACATTTCATTATAAGTTATGTGCCCTTCGGTAGCCCAGACGACGTCAAATCTTTGGGCCAAGCCCATTTAACTCACCCAGCAAATGTCTTACTTCTAAGTCGAAGACAAACTTAATGTCTTTATCTACATGTAGAAAAACCACACCATTTGTATATAAAAAAAACACAAGGTACTTGATACAACCCGCTGTAAAAAGTACAATTAAACACTGACCCACATCAATAAGGTGCCAAAGGATGCGCAATTGGGCCAGGCATCTCCAGCTGTTGAAAAATTGCAAATTTCCTTGGTTTCCATGGAGTAAGAGCCGTTGCTGGGCACGTGATCTTGACATCATTGATTATTCATTTGTGGCTACAGCCAAAAGTATTGGTCGGAGAGCAACGCGGTTTGCACCATTCGATTTCTCGTCACAAAATACGTCGGATTAGCCTCTTACCAGCAGCATTGGAACAGTTTTTCCACTTTTGGATTTTTGCCTGGTCATTTTGCTAATTGAAATCGGCTGCATTAACTATGTACAATCGCGACTGGTCATTACTATATTCAACTTTTCATTATAAGTTATGTGCCCTTCGGTAGCCCAGACGACGTCAAATCTTTGGGCCAAGCCCATTTAACTCACCCAACAAATGTCTTACTTCTAAGTCGAAGACAAACTCAATGTCTTTATCTACATGTAGAAAAACCACACCATTTGTATGTAAAAAAAACACAAGGTACTTGATACAATCCGCTGTAAAAAGTACAATTGAACACTGACCCACATCAATAAGGTGCCAAAGGATGCGCAATTGGGCCAGGCATCTCCAGCTGTTGAAAAATTGCAAATTTCCTTGGTTTCCATGGAGTAAGAGCCGTTGCTGGGCACGTGATCGTGACATCATTGATTATTCATTTGTGGCTACAGCCAAAAGTATTGGTCGGAGAGCAACGCGGTTTGCACCATTCGATTTCTCGTCACAAAATACGTCGGATTAGCCTCTTACCAGCAGCATTGGAACAGTTTTTCTACTTTCGGATTTTTGCCTTGTCTTTTTGCGAATTGAAATCGGCTACATTAACTATGTACAATCGCGACTGGTCATTACTATATTCAACTTTTCATTATAAGTTATGTGCCCTTCGGTAGCCCAGACGACGTCAAATCTTTGGGCCAAGCCCATTTAACTCACCCAGCAAATGTCTTACTTCTAAGTCGAAGACAAACTCAATGTCTTTATCTACATGTAGAAAAACCACACCATTTGTATATAAAAAAAACACAAGGTACTTGATACAATCCGCTGTAAAAAGTACAATTGAACACTGACCCACATCAATAAGGTGCCAAAGGATGCGCAATTGGGCCAGGCATCTCCAGCTGTTGAAAAATTGCAAATTTCCTTGGTTTCCATGGAGTAAGAGCCGTTGCTGGGCACGTGATCTTGACATCATTGATTATTCATTTGTGGCTACAGCCAAAAGTATTGGTCGGAGAGCAACGCGGTTTGCACCATTCGATTTCTCGTCACAAAATACGTCGGATTAGCCTCTTACCAGCAGCATTGGAACAGTTTTTCTACTTTTGGATTTTTGCCTTGTCTTTTTGCGAATTGAAATCGGCTACATTAACTATGTACAATCGCGACTGGTCATTACTATATTCAACTTTTCATTATAAGTTCTGTGCCCTTCGGTAGCCCAGACGACGTCAAATCTTTGGGCCAAGCCCATTTAACTCACCCAGCAAATGTCTTACTTCTAAGTCGAAGACAAACTCAATGTCTTTATCTACATGTAGAAAAACCACACCATTTGTATATAAAAAAAACAAAAGGTACTTGATACAATCCGCTGTAAAAAGTACAATTGAACACTGACCCACATCAATAAGGTGCCAAAGGATGCGCAATTGGGCCAGGCATCTCCAGCTGTTGAAAAATTGCAAATTTCCTTGGTTTCCATGGAGTAAGAGCCGTTGCTGGGCACGTGATCTTGACATCATTGATTATTCATTTGTGGCTACAGCCAAAAGTATTGGTCGGAGAGCAACGCGGTTTGCACCATTCGATTTCTCGTCACAAAATACGTCGGATTAGCCTCTTACCAGCAGCATTGGAACAGTTTTTCCACTTTTGGATTTTTGCCTGGTCATTTTGCTAATTGAAATCGGCTACATTAACTATGTACAATCGCGACTGGTCATTACTATATTCAACATTTCATTATAAGTTCTGTGCCCTTCGGTAGCCCAGACGACGTCAAATCTTTGGGCCAAGCCCATTTAACTCACCCAGCAAATGTCTTACTTCTAAGTCGAAGACAAACTCAATGTCTTTATCTACATGTAGAAAAACCACACCATTTGTATATAAAAAAAACACAAGGTACTTGATACAACCCGCTGTAAAAAGTACAATTGAACTCTGACCCACATCAATAAGGTGCCAAAGGATGCGCAATTGGGCCAGGCATCTCCAGCTGTTGAAAAATTGCAAATTTCCTTGGTTTCCATGGAGTAAGAGCCGTTGCTGGGCACGTGATCTTGACATCATTGATTATTCATTTGTGGCTACAGCCAAAAGTATTGGTCGGAGAGCAACGCGGTTTGCACCATTCGATTTCTCGTCACAAAATACGTCGGATTAGCCTCTTACCAGCAGCATTGGAACAGTTTTTCCACTTTTGGATTTTTGCCTGTTCTTTTTGCTAATTGAAATCGGCTGCATTAACTATGTACAATCGCGACTGGTCATTACTATATTCAACTTTTCATAAGTTATGTGCCCTTCGGTAGCCCAGACGACGTCAAATCTTTGGGCCAAGCCCATTTAACTCACCCAGCAAATGTCTTACTTCTAAGTCGAAGACAAACTCAATGTCTTTATCTACTTGTAGAAAAACCACACCATTTGTATATAAAAAAAACACAAGGTACTTGATACAACCCGCTGTAAAAAGTACAATTAAACACTGACCCACATCAATAAGGTGCCAAAGGATGCGCAATTGGGCCAGGCATCTCCAGCTGTTGAGAAATTGCAAATTTCTTTGGTTTCCATGGAGTAAGAGCCGTTGCTGGGCACGTGATCTTGACATCATTGATTATTCATTTGTGGCTACAGCCAAAAGTATTGGTCGGAGAGCAACGCGGTTTGCACCATTCGATTTCTCGTCACAAAATACGTCGGATTAGCCTCTTACCAGCAGCATTGGAACAGTTTTTCCACTTTTGGATTTTTGCCTGATCTTTTTGCTAATTGAAATCGGCTGCATTAACTATGTACAATCGCGACTGGTCATTACTATATTCAACTTTTCTTCATAAGTTCTGTGCCCTTCGGTAGCCCAGACGACGTCAAATCTTTGGGCCAAGCCCATTTAACTCACCCAGCAAATGTCTTACTTCTAAGTCGAAGACAAACTCAATGTCTTTATCTACATGTAGAAAAACCACACCATTTGTATATAAAAAAAACAAAAGGTACTTGATACAACCCGCTGTAAAAAGTACAATTGAACACTGACCCACATCAATAAGGTGCCAAAGGATGCGCAATTGGGCCAGGCATCTCCAGCTGTTGAAAAATTGCAAATTTCCTTGGTTTCCATGGAGTAAGAGCCGTTGCTGGGCACGTGATCTTGACATCATTGATTATTCATTTGTGGCTACAGCCAAAAGTATTGGTCGGAGAGCAACGCGGTTTGCACCATTCGATTTCTCGTCACAAAATACGTCGGATTAGCCTCTTACCAGCAGCATTGGAACAGTTTTTCCACTTTTGGATTTTTGCCTGGTCTTTTTGCTAATTGAAATCGGCTACATTAACTATGTACAATCGCGACTGGTCATTACTATATTCAACATTTCATTATAAGTTCTGTGCCCTTCGGTAGCCCAGACGACGTCAAATCTTTGGGCCAAGCCCATTTAACTCACCCAGCAAATGTCTTACTTCTAAGTCGAAGACAAACTCAATGTCTTTATCTACATGTAGAAAAACCACACCATTTGTATGTAAAAAAAACACAAGGTACTTGATACAACCCGCTGTAAAAAGTACAATTGAACACTGACCCACATCAATAAGGTGCCAAAGGATGCGCAATTGGGCCAGGCATCTCCAGCTGTTGAAAAATTGCAAATTTCCTTGGTTTCCATGGAGTAAGAGCCGTTGCTGGGCACGTGATCTTGACATCATTGATTATTCATTTGTGGCTACAGCCAAAAGTATTGGTCGGAGAGCAACGCGGTTTGCACCATTCGATTTCTCGTCACAAAATACGTCGGATTAGCCTCTTACCAGCAGCATTGGAACAGTTTTTCCACTTTTGGATTTTTGCCTGGTCATTTTGCTAATTGAAATCGGCTACATTAACTATGTACAATCGCGACTGGTCATTACTATATTCAACATTTCATTATAAGTTATGTGCCCTTCGGTAGCCCAGACGACGTCAAATCTTTGGGCCAAGCCCATTTAACTCACCCAGCAAATGTCTTACTTCTAAGTCGAAGACAAACTCAATGTCTTTATCTACATGTAGAAAAACCACACCATTTGTATATAAAAAAAACACAAGGTACTTGATACAACCCGCTGTAAAAAGTACAATTAAACACTGACCCACATCAATAAGGTGCCAAAGGATGCGCAATTGGGCCAGGCATCTCCAGCTGTTGAAAAATTGCAAATTTCCTTGGTTTCCATGGAGTAAGAGCCGTTGCTGGGCACGTGATCTTGACATCATTGATTATTCATTTGTGGCTACAGCCAAAAGTATTGGTCGGAGAGCAACGCGGTTTGCACCATTCGATTTCTCGTCACAAAATACGTCGGATTAGCCTCTTACCAGCAGCATTGGAACAGTTTTTCCACTTTTGGATTTTTGCCTGGTCTTTTTGCTAATTGAAATCGGCTACATTAACTATGTACAATCGCGAATGGTCATTACTATATTCAACATTTCATTATAAGTTCTGTGCCCTTCGGTAGCCCAGACGACGTCAAATCTTTGGGCCAAGCCCATTTAACTCACCCAGCAAATGTCTTACTTCTAAGTCGAAGACAAACTCAATGTCTTTATCTACATGTAGAAAAACCACACCATTTGTATGTAAAAAAAACACAAGGTACTTGATACAACCCGCTGTAAAAAGTACAATTAAACACTGACCCACATCAATAAGGTGCCAAAGGATGCGCAATTGGGCCAGGCATCTCCAGCTGTTGAAAAATTGCAAATTTCCTTGGTTTCCATGGAGTAAGAGCCGTTGCTGGGCACGTGATCTTGACATCATTGATTATTCATTTGTGGCTACAGCCAAAAGTATTGGTCGGAGAGCAACGCGGTTTGCACCATTCGATTTCTCGTCACAAAATACGTCGGATTAGCCTCTTACCAGCAGCATTGGAACAGTTTTTCCACTTTTGGATTTTTGCCTGGTCTTTTTGCTAATTGAAATCGGCTACATTAACTATGTACAATCGCGACTGGTCATTACTATATTCAACATTTCATTATAAGTTCTGTGCCCTTCGGTAGCCCAGACGACGTCAAATCTTTGGGCCAAGCCCATTTAACTCACCCAGCAAATGTCTTACTTCTAAGTCGAAGACAAACTCAATGTCTTTATCTACATGTAGAAAAACCACACGATTTGTATGTAAAAAAAACAAAAGGTACTTGATACAACCCGCTGTAAAAAGTACAATTGAACACTGACCCACATCAATAAGGTGCCAAAGGATGCGCAATTGGGCCAGGCATCTCCAGCTGTTGAAAAATTGCAAATTTCCTTGGTTTCCATGGAGTAAGAGCCGTTGCTGGGCACGTGATCTTGACATCATTGATTATTCATTTGTGGCTACAGCCAAAAGTATTGGTCGGAGAGCAACGCGGTTTGCACCATTCGATTTCTCGTCACAAAATACGTCGGATTAGCCTCTTACCAGCAGCATTGGAACAGTTTTTCCACTTTTGGATTTTTGCCTGGTCATTTTGCTAATTGAAATCGGCTACATTAACTATGTACAATCGCGACTGGTCATTACTATATTCAACATTTCATTATAAGTTATGTGCCCTTCGGTAGCCCAGACGACGTCAAATCTTTGGGCCAAGCCCATTTAACTCACCCAGCAAATGTCTTACTTCTAAGTCGAAGACAAACTCAATGTCTTTATCTACTTGTAGAAAAACCACACCATTTGTATATAAAAAAAACACAAGGTACTTGATACAACCCGCTGTAAAAAGTACAATTAAACACTGACCCACATCAATAAGGTGCCAAAGGATGCGCAATTGGGCCAGGCATCTCCAGCTGTTGAGAAATTGCAAATTTCTTTGGTTTCCATGGAGTAAGAGCCGTTGCTGGGCACGTGATCTTGACATCATTGATTATTCATTTGTGGCTACAGCCAAAAGTATTGGTCGGAGAGCAACGCGGTTTGCACCATTCGATTTCTCGTCACAAAATACGTCGGATTAGCCTCTTACCAGCAGCATTGGAACAGTTTTTCCACTTTTGGATTTTTGCCTGATCTTTTTGCTAATTGAAATCGGCTGCATTAACTATGTACAATCGCGACTGGTCATTACTATATTCAACTTTTCTTCATAAGTTCTGTGCCCTTCGGTAGCCCAGACGACGTCAAATCTTTGGGCCAAGCCCATTTAACTCACCCAACAAATGTCTTACTTCTAAGTCGAAGACAAACTCAATGTCTTTATCTACATGTAGAAAATCCACACCATTTGTATGTAAAAAAAACAAAAGGTACTTGATACAATCCGCTGTAAAAAGTACAATTGAACACTGACCCACATCAATAAGGTGCCAAAGGATGCGCAATTGGGCCAGGCATCTCCAGCTGTTGAAAAATTGCAAATTTCCTTGGTTTCCATGGAGTAAGAGCCGTTGCTGGGCACGTGATCTTGACATCATTGATTATTCATTTGTGGCTACAGCCAAAAGGATTGGTCGGAGAGCAACGCGGTTTGCACCATTCGATTTCTCGTCACAAAATACGTCGGATTAGCCTCTTACCAGCAGCATTGGAACAGTTTTTCCACTTTTGGATTTTTGCCTGGTCGTTTTGCTAATTGAAATCGGCTACATTAACTATGTACAATCGCGACTGGTCATTACTATATTCAACTTTTCATTATAAGTTATGTGCCCTTCGGTAGCCCAGACGACGTCAAATCTTTGGGTCAAGCCCATTTAACTCACCCAACAAATGTCTTACTTCTAAGTCGAAGACAAACTCAATGTCTTTATCTACATGTAGAAAAACCACACCATTTGTATATAAAAAAAACACAAGGTACTTGATACAATCCGCTGTAAAAAGTACAATTGAACACTGACCCACATCAATAAGGTGCCAAAGGATGCGCAATTGGGCCAGGCATCTCCAGCTGTTGAAAAATTGCAAATTTCCTTGGTTTCCATGGAGTAAGAGCCGTTGCTGGGCACGTGATCTTGACATCATTGATTATTCATTTGTGGCTACAGCCAAAAGTATTGGTCGGAGAGCAACGCGGTTTGCACCATTCGATTTCTCGTCACAAAATACGTCGGATTAGCCTCTTACCAGCAGCATTGGAACAGTTTTACCACTTTTGGATTTTTGCCTGGTCATTTTGCTAATTGAAATCGGCTACATTAACTATGTACAATCGCGACTGGTCATTACTATATTCAACATTTCATTATAAGTTCTGTGCCCTTCGGTAGCCCAGACGACGTCAAATCTTTGGGCCAAGCCCATTTAACTCACCCAGCAAATGTCTTACTTCTAAGTCGAAGACAAACTCAATGTCTTTATCTACATGTAGAAAAACCACACCATTTGTATGTAAAAAAAACACAAGGTACTTGATACAACCCGCTGTAAAAAGTACAATTGAACACTGACCCACATCAATAAGGTGCCAAAGGATGCGCAATTGGGCCAGGCATCTCCAGCTGTTGAAAAATTGCAAATTTCCTTGGTTTCCATGGAGTAAGAGCCGTTGCTGGGCACGTGATCTTGACATCATTGATTATTCATTTGTGGCTACAGCCAAAAGGATTGGTCGGAGAGCAACGCGGTTTGCACCATTCGATTTCTCGTCACAAAATACGTCGGATTAGCCTCTTACCAGCAGCATTGGAACAGTTTTTCCACTTTTGGATTTTTGCCTGGTCATTTTGCTAATTGAAATCGGCTACATTAACTATGTACAATCGCGACTGGTCATTACTATATTCAACATTTCATTATAAGTTATGTGCCCTTCGGTAGCCCAGACGACGTCAAATCTTTGGGCCAAGCCCATTTAACTCACCCAGCAAATGTCTTACTTCTAAGTCGAAGACAAACTCAATGTCTTTATCTACATGTAGAAAAACCACACCATTTGTATGTAAAAAAAACACAAGGTACTTGATACAACCCGCTGTAAAAAGTACAATTGAACACTGACCCACATCAATAAGGTGCCAAAGGATGCGCAATTGGGCCAGGCATCTCCAGCTGTTGAAAAATTGCAAATTTCCTTGGTTTCCATGGAGTAAGAGCCGTTGCTGGGCACGTGATCTTGACATCATTGATTATTCATTTGTGGCTACAGCCAAAAGTATTGGTCGGAGAGCAACGCGGTTTGCACCATTCGATTTCTCGTCACAAAATACGTCGGATTAGCCTCTTACCAGCAGCATTGGAACAGTTTTTCCACTTTTGGATTTTTGCCTGGTCATTTTGCTAATTGAAATCGGCTACATTAACTATGTACAATCGCGACTGGTCATTACTATATTCAACATTTCATTATAAGTTATGTGCCCTTCGGTAGCCCAGACGACGTCAAATCTTTGGGCCAAGCCCATTTAACTCACCCAGCAAATGTCTTACTTCTAAGTCGAAGACAAACTCAATGTCTTTATCTACATGTAGAAAAACCACACCATTTGTATATAAAAAAAACAAAAGGTACTTGATACAATCCGCTGTAAAAAGTACAATTGAACACTGACCCACATCAATAAGGTGCCAAAGGATGCGCAATTGGGCCAGGCATCTCCAGCTGTTGAAAAATTGCAAATTTCCTTGGTTTCCATGGAGTAAGAGCCGTTGCTGGGCACGTGATCTTGACATCATTGATTATTCACTTGTGGCTACAGCCAAAAGTATTGGTCGGAGAGCAACGCGGTTTGCACCATTCGATTTCTCGTCACAAAATACGTCGGATTAGCCTCTTACCAGCAGCATTGGAACAGTTTTTCCACATTTGGATTTTTGCCTGGTCTTTTTGCTAATTGAAATCGGCTGCATTAACTATGTACAATCGCGACTGGTCGTTACTATATTCAACTTTTCATTATAAGTTATGTGCCCTTCGGTAGCCCAGACGACGTCAAATCTTTGGGCCAAGCCCATTTAACTCACCCAACAAATGTCTTACTTCTAAGTCGAAGACAAACTCAATGTCTTTATCTACATGTAGAAAAACCACACCATTTGTATGTAAAAAAAACAAAAGGTACTGGATACAATCCGCTGTAAAAAGTACAATTGAACACTGACCCACATCAATAAGGTGCCAAAGGATGCGCAATTGGGCCAGGCATCTCCAGCTGTTGAAAAATTGCAAATTTCCTTGGTTTCCATGGAGTAAGAGCCGTTGCTGGGCACGTGATCTTGACATCATTGATTATTCATTTGTGGCTACAGCCAAAAGTATTGGTCGGAGAGCAACGCGGTTTGCACCATTCGATTTCTCGTCACAAAATACGTCGGATTAGCCTCTTACCAGCAGCATTGGAACAGTTTTTCCACTTTTGGATTTTTGCCTGGTCATTTTGCTAATTGAAATCGGCTACATTAACTATGTACAATCGCGACTGGTCATTACTATATTCAACATTTCATTATAAGTTATGTGCCCTTCGGTAGCCCAGACGACGTCAAATCTTTGGGCCAAGCCCATTTAACTCACCCAGCAAATGTCTTACTTCTAAGTCGAAGACAAACTCAATGTCTTTATCTACATGTAGAAAAACCACACCATTTGTATATAAAAAAAACAAAAGGTACTTGATACAATCCGCTGTAAAAAGTACAATTGAACACTGACCCACATCAATAAGGTGCCAAAGGATGCGCAATTGGGCCAGGCATCTCCAGCTGTTGAAAAATTGCAAATTTCCTTGGTTTCCATGGAGTAAGAGCCGTTGCTGGGCACGTGATCTTGACATCATTGATTATTCACTTGTGGCTACAGCCAAAAGTATTGGTCGGAGAGCAACGCGGTTTGCACCATTCGATTTCTCGTCACAAAATACGTCGGATTAGCCTCTTACCAGCAGCATTGGAACAGTTTTTCCACTTTTGGATTTTTGCCTGGTCTTTTTGCTAATTGAAATCGGCTGCATTAACTATGTACAATCGCGACTGGTCGTTACTATATTCAACTTTTCATTATAAGTTATGTGCCCTTCGGTAGCCCAGACGACGTCAAATCTTTGGGCCAAGCCCATTTAACTCACCCAACAAATGTCTTACTTCTAAGTCGAAGACAAACTCAATGTCTTTATCTACATGTAGAAAAACCACACCATTTGTATGTAAAAAAAACAAAAGGTACTTGATACAATCCGCTGTAAAAAGTACAATTGAACACTGACCCACATCAATAAGGTGCCAAAGGATGCGCAATTGGGCCAGGCATCTCCAGCTGTTGAAAAATTGCAAATTTCCTTGGTTTCCATGGAGTAAGAGCCGTTGCTGGGCACGTGATCTTGACATCATTGATTATTCATTTGTGGCTACAGCCAAAAGTATTGGTCGGAGAGCAACGCGGTTTGCACCATTCGATTTCTCGTCACAAAATACGTCGGATTAGCCTCTTACCAGCAGCATTGGAACAGTTTTTCCACTTTTGGATTTTTGCCTGGTCATTTTGCTAATTGAAATCGGCTACATTAACTATGTACAATCGCGACTGGTCATTACTATATTCAACATTTCATTATAAGTTATGTGCCCTTCGGTAGCCCAGACGACGTCAAATCTTTGGGCCAAGCCCATTTAACTCACCCAGCAAATGTCTTACTTCTAAGTCGAAGACAAACTCAATGTCTTTATCTACATGTAGAAAAACCACACCATTTGTATATAAAAAAAACACAAGGTACTTGATACAATCCGCTGTAAAAAGTACAATTGAACACTGACCCACATCAATAAGGTGCCAAAGGATGCGCAATTGGGCCAGGCATCTCCAGCTGTTGAAAAATTGCAAATTTCCTTGGTTTCCATGGAGTAAGAGCCGTTGCTGGGCACGTGATCTTGACATCATTGATTATTCATTTGTGGCTACAGCCAAAAGTATTGGTCGGAGAGCAACGCGGTTTGCACCATTCGATTTCTCGTCACAAAATACGTCGGATTAGCCTCTTACCAGCAGCATTGGAACAGTTTTACCACTTTTGGATTTTTGCCTGGTCATTTTGCTAATTGAAATCGGCTACATTAACTATGTACAATCGCGACTGGTCATTACTATATTCAACATTTCATTATAAGTTCTGTGCCCTTCGGTAGCCCAGACGACGTCAAATCTTTGGGCCAAGCCCATTTAACTCACCCAGCAAATGTCTTACTTCTAAGTCGAAGACAAACTCAATGTCTTTATCTACATGTAGAAAAACCACACCATTTGTATGTAAAAAAAACACAAGGTACTTGATACAACCCGCTGTAAAAAGTACAATTGAACACTGACCCACATCAATAAGGTGCCAAAGGATGCGCAATTGGGCCAGGCATCTCCAGCTGTTGAAAAATTGCAAATTTCCTTGGTTTCCATGGAGTAAGAGCCGTTGCTGGGCACGTGATCTTGACATCATTGATTATTCATTTGTGGCTACAGCCAAAAGGATTGGTCGGAGAGCAACGCGGTTTGCACCATTCGATTTCTTGTCACAAAATACGTCGGATTAGCCTCTTACCAGCAGCATTGGAACAGTTTTTCCACTTTTGGATTTTTGCCTGGTCATTTTGCTAATTGAAATCGGCTACATTAACTATGTACAATCGCGACTGGTCATTACTATATTCAACATTTCATTATAAGTTATGTGCCCTTCGGTAGCCCAGACGACGTCAAATCTTTGGGCCAAGCCCATTTAACTCACCCAGCAAATGTCTTACTTCTAAGTCGAAGACAAACTCAATGTCTTTATCTACATGTAGAAAAACCACACCATTTGTATGTAAAAAAAACACAAGGTACTTGATACAACCCGCTGTAAAAAGTACAATTGAACACTGACCCACATCAATAAGGTGCCAAAGGATGCGCAATTGGGCCAGGCATCTCCAGCTGTTGAAAAATTGCAAATTTCCTTGGTTTCCATGGAGTAAGAGCCGTTGCTGGGCACGTGATCTTGACATCATTGATTATTCATTTGTGGCTACAGCCAAAAGTATTGGTCGGAGAGCAACGCGGTTTGCACCATTCGATTTCTCGTCACAAAATACGTCGGATTAGCCTCTTACCAGCAGCATTGGAACAGTTTTTCCACTTTTGGATTTTTGCCTGGTCATTTTGCTAATTGAAATCGGCTACATTAACTATGTACAATCGCGACTGGTCATTACTATATTCAACATTTCATTATAAGTTATGTGCCCTTCGGTAGCCCAGACGACGTCAAATCTTTGGGCCAAGCCCATTTAACTCACCCAGCAAATGTCTTACTTCTAAGTCGAAGACAAACTCAATGTCTTTATCTACATGTAGAAAAACCACACCATTTGTATATAAAAAAAACA
The DNA here is from genome assembly GCF_032854445.1 of Liolophura sinensis. Classification (NCBI taxonomy): domain Eukaryota; kingdom Metazoa; phylum Mollusca; class Polyplacophora; order Chitonida; family Chitonidae; genus Liolophura; species Liolophura sinensis. The sequence continues at coordinate 156,658 of NW_027017966.1, forward strand.
AAAGGTACTTGATACAATCCGCTGTAAAAAGTACAATTGAACACTGACCCACATCAATAAGGTGCCAAAGGATGCGCAATTGGGCCAGGCATCTCCAGCTGTTGAAAAATTGCAAATTTCCTTGGTTTCCATGGAGTAAGAGCCGTTGCTGGGCACGTGATCTTGACATCATTGATTATTCACTTGTGGCTACAGCCAAAAGTATTGGTCGGAGAGCAACGCGGTTTGCACCATTCGATTTCTCGTCACAAAATACGTCGGATTAGCCTCTTACCAGCAGCATTGGAACAGTTTTTCCACTTTTGGATTTTTGCCTGGTCTTTTTGCTAATTGAAATCGGCTGCATTAACTATGTACAATCGCGACTGGTCGTTACTATATTCAACTTTTCATTATAAGTTATGTGCCCTTCGGTAGCCCAGACGACGTCAAATCTTTGGGCCAAGCCCATTTAACTCACCCAACAAATGTCTTACTTCTAAGTCGAAGACAAACTCAATGTCTTTATCTACATGTAGAAAAACCACACCATTTGTATGTAAAAAAAACAAAAGGTACTTGATACAATCCGCTGTAAAAAGTACAATTGAACACTGACCCACATCAATAAGGTGCCAAAGGATGCGCAATTGGGCCAGGCATCTCCAGCTGTTGAAAAATTGCAAATTTCCTTGGTTTCCATGGAGTAAGAGCCGTTGCTGGGCACGTGATCTTGACATCATTGATTATTCATTTGTGGCTACAGCCAAAAGTATTGGTCGGAGAGCAACGCGGTTTGCACCATTCGATTTCTCGTCACAAAATACGTCGGATTAGCCTCTTACCAGCAGCATTGGAACAGTTTTTCCACTTTTGGATTTTTGCCTGGTCATTTTGCTAATTGAAATCGGCTACATTAACTATGTACAATCGCGACTGGTCATTACTATATTCAACATTTCATTATAAGTTATGTGCCCTTCGGTAGCCCAGACGACGTCAAATCTTTGGGCCAAGCCCATTTAACTCACCCAGCAAATGTCTTACTTCTAAGTCGAAGACAAACTCAATGTCTTTATCTACATGTAGAAAAACCACACCATTTGTATATAAAAAAAACACAAGGTACTTGATACAACCCGCTGTAAAAAGTACAATTAAACACTGACCCACATCAATAAGGTGCCAAAGGATGCGCAATTGGGCCAGGCATCTCCAGCTGTTGAAAAATTGCAAATTTCCTTGGTTTCCATGGAGTAAGAGCCGTTGCTGGGCACGTGATCTTGACATCATTGATTATTCATTTGTGGCTACAGCCAAAAGGATTGGTCGGAGAGCAACGCGGTTTGCACCATTCGATTTCTCGTCACAAAATACGTCGGATTAGCCTCTTACCAGCAGCATTGGAACAGTTTTTCCACTTTTGGATTTTTGCCTGGTCATTTTGCTAATTGAAATCGGCTACATTAACTATGTACAATCGCGACTGGTCATTACTATATTCAACTTTTCATTATAAGTTATGTGCCCTTCGGTAGCCCAGACGACGTCAAATCTTTGGGTCAAGCCCATTTAACTCACCCAACAAATGTCTTACTTCTAAGTCGAAGACAAACTCAATGTCTTTATCTACATGTAGAAAAACCACACCATTTGTATATAAAAAAAACACAAGGTACTTGATACAATCCGCTGTAAAAAGTACAATTGAACACTGACCCACATCAATAAGGTGCCAAAGGATGCGCAATTGGGCCAGGCATCTCCAGCTGTTGAAAAATTGCAAATTTCCTTGGTTTCCATGGAGTAAGAGCCGTTGCTGGGCACGTGATCTTGACATCATTGATTATTCATTTGTGGCTACAGCCAAAAGTATTGGTCGGAGAGCAACGCGGTTTGCACCATTCGATTTCTCGTCACAAAATACGTCGGATTAGCCTCTTACCAGCAGCATTGGAACAGTTTTTCCACTTTTGGATTTTTGCCTGGTCTTTTTGCGAATTGAAATCGGCTACATTAACTATGTACAATCGCGACTGGTCATTACTATATTCAACTTTTCATTATAAGTTATGTGCCCTTCGGTAGCCCAGACGACGTCAAATCTTTGGGTCAAGCCCATTTAACTCACCCAACAAATGTCTTACTTCTAAGTCGAAGACAAATTCAATGTCTTTATCTACATGTAGAAAAACCACACCATTTGTATATAAAAAAAACACAAGGTACTTGATACAATCCGCTGTAAAAAGTACAATTGAACACTGACCCACATCAATAAGGTGCCAAAGGATGCGCAATTGGGCCAGGCATCTCCAGCTGTTGAAAAATTGCAAATTTCCTTGGTTTCCATGGAGTAAGAGCCGTTGCTGGGCACGTGATCTTGACATCATTGATTATTCATTTGTGGTTACAGCCAAAAGGATTGGTCGGAGAGCAACGCGGTTTGCACCATTCGATTTCTCGTCACAAAATACGTCGGATTAGCCTCTTACCAGCAGCATTGGAACAGTTTTTCCACTTTTGGATTTTTGCCTGGTCGTTTTGCTAATTGAAATCGGCTACATTAACTATGTACAATCGCGACTGGTCATTACTATATTCAACTTTTCATTATAAGTTATGTGCCCTTCGGTAGCCCAGACGACGTCAAATCTTTGGGTCAAGCCCATTTAACTCACCCAACAAATGTCTTACTTCTAAGTCGAAGACAAACTCAATGTCTTTATCTACATGTAGAAAAACCACACCATTTGTATATAAAAAAAACACAAGGTACTTGATACAATCCGCTGTAAAAAGTACAATTGAACACTGACCCACATCAATAAGGTGCCAAAGGATGCGCAATTGGGCCAGGCATCTCCAGCTGTTGAAAAATTGCAAATTTCCTTGGTTTCCATGGAGTAAGAGCCGTTGCTGGGCACGTGATCTTGACATCATTGATTATTCATTTGTGGCTACAGCCAAAAGTATTGGTCGGAGAGCAACGCGGTTTGCACCATTCGATTTCTCGTCACAAAATACGTCGGATTAGCCTCTTACCAGCAGCATTGGAACAGTTTTTCCACTTTTGGATTTTTGCCTGGTCATTTTGCTAATTGAAATCGGCTACATTAACTATGTACAATCGCGACTGGTCATTACTATATTCAACATTTCATTATAAGTTCTGTGCCCTTCGGTAGCCCAGACGACGTCAAATCTTTGGGCCAAGCCCATTTAACTCACCCAGCAAATGTCTTACTTCTAAGTCGAAGACAAACTCAATGTCTTTATCTACATGTAGAAAAACCACACCATTTGTATGTAAAAAAAACAAAAGGTACTTGATACAATCCGCTGTAAAAAGTACAATTGAACACTGACCCACATCAATAAGGTGCCAAAGGATGCGCAATTGGGCCAGGCATCTCCAGCTGTTGAAAAATTGCAAATTTCCTTGGTTTCCATGGAGTAAGAGCCGTTGCTGGGCACGTGATCTTGACATCATTGATTATTCACTTGTGGCTACAGCCAAAAGTATTGGTCGGAGAGCAACGCGGTTTGCACCATTCGATTTCTCGTCACAAAATACGTCGGATTAGCCTCTTACCAGCAGCATTGGAACAGTTTTTCCACTTTTGGATTTTTGCCTGGTCATTTTGCTAATTGAAATCGGCTACATTAACTATGTACAATCGCGACTGGTCATTACTATATTCAACATTTCATTATAAGTTATGTGCCCTTCGGTAGCCCAGACGACGTCAAATCTTTGGGCCAAGCCCATTTAACTCACCCAGCAAATGTCTTACTTCTAAGTCGAAGACAAACTCAATGTCTTTATCTACATGTAGAAAAACCACACCATTTGTATATAAAAAAAACACAAGGTACTTGATACAACCCGCTGTAAAAAGTACAATTAAACACTGACCCACATCAATAAGGTGCCAAAGGATGCGCAATTGGGCCAGGCATCTCCAGCTGTTGAAAAATTGCAAATTTCCTTGGTTTCCATGGAGTAAGAGCCGTTGCTGGGCACGTGATCTTGACATCATTGATTATTCATTTGTGGCTACAGCCAAAAGTATTGGTCGGAGAGCAACGCGGTTTGCACCATTCGATTTCTCGTCACAAAATACGTCGGATTAGCCTCTTACCAGCAGCATTGGAACAGTTTTTCCACTTTTGGATTTTTGCCTGATCTTTTTGCTAATTGAAATCGGCTGCATTAACTATGTACAATCGCGACTGGTCATTACTATATTCAACTTTTCATTATAAGTTATGTGCCCTTCGGTAGCCCAGACGACGTCAAATCTTTGGGCCAAGCCCATTTAACTCACCCAACAAATGTCTTACTTCTAAGTCGAAGACAAACTCAATGTCTTTATCTACATGTAGAAAATCCACACCATTTTTATGTAAAAAAAACAAAAGGTACTTGATACAATCCGCTGTAAAAAGTACAATTGAACACTGACCCACATCAATAAGGTGCCAAAGGATGCGCAATTGGGCCAGGCATCTCCAGCTGTTGAAAAATTGCAAATTTCCTTGGTTTCCATGGAGTAAGAGCCGTTGCTGGGCACGTGATCTTGACATCATTGATTATTCATTTGTGGCTACAGCCAAAAGTATTGGTCGGAGAGCAACGCGGTTTGCACCATTCGATTTCTCGTCACAAAATACGTCGGATTAGCCTCTTACCAGCAGCATTGGAACAGTTTTTCCACTTTTGGATTTTTGCCTGGTCGTTTTGCTAATTGAAATCGGCTACATTAACTATGTACAATCGCGACTGGTCATTACTATATTCAACTTTTCATTATAAGTTATGTGCCCTTCGGTAGCCCAGACGACGTCAAATCTTTGGGTCAAGCCCATTTAACTCACCCAACAAATGTCTTACTTCTAAGTCGAAGACAAACTCAATGTCTTTATCTACATGTAGAAAAACCACACCATTTGTATATAAAAAAAACACAAGGTACTTGATACAATCCGCTGTAAAAAGTACAATTGAACACTGACCCACATCAATAAGGTGCCAAAGGATGCGCAATTGGGCCAGGCATCTCCAGCTGTTGAAAAATTGCAAATTTCCTTGGTTTCCATGGAGTAAGAGCCGTTGCTGGGCACGTGATCTTGACATCATTGATTATTCATTTGTGGCTACAGCCAAAAGTATTGGTCGGAGAGCAACGCGGTTTGCACCATTCGATTTCTCGTCACAAAATACGTCGGATTAGCCTCTTACCAGCAGCATTGGAACAGTTTTTCCACTTTTGGATTTTTGCCTGGTCATTTTGCTAATTGAAATCGGCTACATTAACTATGTACAATCGCGACTGGTCATTACTATATTCAACATTTCATTATAAGTTATGTGCCCTTCGGTAGCCCAGACGACGTCAAATCTTTGGGCCAAGCCCATTTAACTCACCCAGCAAATGTCTTACTTCTAAGTCGAAGACAAACTCAATGTCTTTATCTACATGTAGAAAAACCACACCATTTGTATATAAAAAAAACACAAGGTACTTGATACAACCCGCTGTAAAAAGTACAATTAAACACTGACCCACATCAATAAGGTGCCAAAGGATGCGCAATTGGGCCAGGCATCTCCAGCTGTTGAAAAATTGCAAATTTCCTTGGTTTCCATGGAGTAAGAGCCGTTGCTGGGCACGTGATCTTGACATCATTGATTATTCATTTGTGGCTACAGCCAAAAGTATTGGTCGGAGAGCAACGCGGTTTGCACCATTCGATTTCTCGTCACAAAATACGTCGGATTAGCCTCTTACCAGCAGCATTGGAACAGTTTTTTCCACTTTTGGATTTTTGCCTGATCTTTTTGCTAATTGAAATCGGCTGCATTAACTATGTACAATCGCGACTGGTCATTACTATATTCAACTTTTCATTATAAGTTATGTGCCCTTCGGTAGCCCAGACGACGTCAAATCTTTGGGCCAATCCCATTTAACTCACCCAACAAATGTCTTACTTCTAAGTCGAAGACAAACTCAATGTCTTTATCTACATGTAGAAAATCCACACCATTTTTATGTAAAAAAAACAAAAGGTACTTGATACAATCCGCTGTAAAAAGTACAATTGAACACTGACCCACATCAATAAGGTGCCAAAGGATGCGCAATTGGGCCAGGCATCTCCAGCTGTTGAAAAATTGCAAATTTCCTTGGTTTCCATGGAGTAAGAGCCGTTGCTGGGCACGTGATCTTGACATCATTGATTATTCATTTGTGGCTACAGCCAAAAGTATTGGTCGGAGAGCAACGCGGTTTGCACCATTCGATTTCTCGTCACAAAATACGTCGGATTAGCCTCTTACCAGCAGCATTGGAACAGTTTTTCCACTTTTGGATTTTTGCCTGGTCGTTTTGCTAATTGAAATCGGCTACATTAACTATGTACAATCGCGACTGGTCATTACTATATTCAACTTTTCATTATAAGTTATGTGCCCTTCGGTAGCCCAGACGACGTCAAATCTTTGGGTCAAGCCCATTTAACTCACCCAACAAATGTCTTACTTCTAAGTCGAAGACAAACTCAATGTCTTTATCTACATGTAGAAAAACCACACCATTTGTATATAAAAAAAACACAAGGTACTTGATACAATCCGCTGTAAAAAGTACAATTGAACACTGACCCACATCAATAAGGTGCCAAAGGATGCGCAATTGGGCCAGGCATCTCCAGCTGTTGAAAAATTGCAAATTTCCTTGGTTTCCATGGAGTAAGAGCCGTTGCTGGGCACGTGATCTTGACATCATTGATTATTCATTTGTGGCTACAGCCAAAAGTATTGGTCGGAGAGCAACGCGGTTTGCACCATTCGATTTCTCGTCACAAAATATGTCGGATTAGCCTCTTACCAGCAGCATTGGAACAGTTTTTCTACTTTTGGATTTTTGCCTGGTCTTTTTGCGAATTGAAATCGGCTACATTAACTATGTACAATCGCGACTGGTCATTACTATATTCAACTTTTCATTATAAGTTCTGTGCCCTTTGGTAGCCCAGACGACGTCAAATCTTTGGGCCAAGCCCATTTAACTCACCCAGCAAATGTCTTACTTCTAAGTCGAAGACAAACTCAATGTCTTTATCTACATGTAGAAAAACCACACCATTTGTATGTAAAAAAAACAAAAGGTACTTGATACAATCCGCTGTAAAAAGTACAATTGAACACTGACCCACATCAATAAGGTGCCAAAGGATGCGCAATTGGGCCAGGCATCTCCAGCTGTTGAAAAATTGCAAATTTCCTTGGTTTCCATGGAGTAAGAGCCGTTGCTGGGCACGTGATCTTGACATCATTGATTATTCATTTGTGGCTACAGCCAAAAGTATTGGTCGGAGAGCAACGCGGTTTGCACCATTCGATTTCTCGTCACAAAATACGTCGGATTAGCCTCTTACCAGCAGCATTGGAACAGTTTTTCCACTTTTGGATTTTTGCCTGATCTTTTTGCTAATTGAAATCGGCTGCATTAACTATGTACAATCGCGACGGGTCATTACTATATTCAACTTTTCATTATAAGTTATGTGCCCTTCGGTAGCCCAGACGACGTCAAATCTTTGGGCCAAGCCCATTTAACTCACCCAACAAATGTCTTACTTCTAAGTCGAAGACAAACTCAATGTCTTTATCTACATGTAGAAAAACCACACCATTTGTATGTAAAAAAAACAAAAGGTACTTGATACAATCCGCTGTAAAAAGTACAATTGAACACTGACCCACATCAATAAGGTGCCAAAGGATGCGCAATTGGGCCAGGCATCTCCAGCTGTTGAAAAATTGCAAATTTCCTTGGTTTCCATGGAGTAAGAGCCGTTGCTGGGCACGTGATCTTGACATCATTGATTATTCATTTGTGGCTACAGCCAAAAGTATTGGTCGGAGAGCAACGCGGTTTGCACCATTCGATTTCTCGTCACAAAATACGTCGGATTAGCCTCTTACCAGCAGCATTGGAACAGTTTTTCTACTTTTGGATTTTTGCCTTGTCTTTTTGCGAATTGAAATCGGCTACATTAACTATGTACAATCGCGACTGGTCATTACTATATTCAACATTTCATTATAAGTTCTGTGCCCTTCGGTAGCCCAGACGACGTCAAATCTTTGGGCCAAGCCCATTTAACTCACCCAGCAAATGTCTTACTTCTAAGTCGAAGACAAACTCAATGTCTTTATCTACATGTAGAAAAACCACACCATTTGTATATAAAAAAAACACAAGGTACTTGATACAACCCGCTGTAAAAAGTACAATTGAACACTGACCCACATCAATAAGGTGCCAAAGGATGCGCAATTGGGCCAGGCATCTCCAGCTGTTGAAAAATTGCAAATTTCCTTGGTTTCCATGGAGTAAGAGCCGTTGCTGGGCACGTGATCTTGACATCATTGATTATTCATTTGTGGCTACAGCCAAAAGTATTGGTCGGAGAGCAACGCGGTTTGCACCATTCGATTTCTCGTCACAAAATACGTCGGATTAGCCTCTTACCAGCAGCATTGGAACAGTTTTTCCACTTTTGGATTTTTGCCTGATCTTTTTGCTAATTGAAATCGGCTGCATTAACTATGTACAATCGCGACGGGTCATTACTATATTCAACTTTTCATTATAAGTTATGTGCCCTTCGGTAGCCCAGACGACGTCAAATCTTTGGGCCAAGCCCATTTAACTCACCCAACAAATGTCTTACTTCTAAGTCGAAGACAAACTCAATGTCTTTATCTACATGTAGAAAAACCACACCATTTGTATATAAAAAAAACACAAGGTACTTGATACAATCCGCTGTAAAAAGTACAATTGAACACTGACCCACATCAATAAGGTGCCAAAGGATGCGCAATTGGGCCAGGCATCTCCAGCTGTTGAAAAATTGCAAATTTCCTTGGTTTCCATGGAGTAAGAGCCGTTGCTGGGCACGTGATCTTGACATCATTGATTATTCATTTGTGGCTACAGCCAAAAGTATTGGTCGGAGAGCAACGCGGTTTTTGCACCATTCGATTTCTCGTCACAAAATACGTCGGATTAGCCTCTTACCAGCAGCATTGGAACAGTTTTTCCACTTTTGGATTTTTGCCTGATCTTTTTGCTAATTGAAATCGGCTGCATTAACTATGTACAATCGCGACTGGTCATTACTATATTCAACTTTTCATTATAAGTTATGTGCCCTTCGGTAGCCCAGACGACGTCAAATCTTTGGGCCAAGCCCATTTAACTCACCCAACAAATGTCTTACTTCTAAGTCGAAGACAAACTCAATGTCTTTATCTACATGTAGAAAATCCACACCATTTGTATATAAAAAAAACACAAGGTACTTGATACAATCCGCTGTAAAAAGTACAATTGAACACTGACCCACATCAATAAGGTGCCAAAGGATGCGCAATTGGGCCAGGCATCTCCAGCTGTTGAAAAATTGCAAATTTCCTTGGTTTCCATGGAGTAAGAGCCGTTGCTGGGCACGTGATTTTGACATCATTGATTATTCATTTGTGGCTACAGCCAAAAGTATTGGTCGGAGAGCAACGCGGTTTGCACCATTCGATTTCTCGTCACAAAATACGTCGGATTAGCCTCTTACCAGCAGCATTGGAACAGTTTTTCCACTTTTGGATTTTTGCCTGGTCATTTTGCTAATTGAAATCGGCTACATTAACTATGTACAATCGCGACTAGTCATTACTATATTCAACATTTCATTATAAGTTATGTGCCCTTCGGTAGCCCAGACGACGTCAAATCTTTGGGCCAAGCCCATTTAACTCACCCAGCAAATGTCTTACTTCTAAGTCGAAGACAAACTCAATGTCTTTATCTACATGTAGAAAAACCACACCATTTGTATATAAAAAAAACACAAGGTACTTGATACAACCCGCTGTAAAAAGTACAATTAAACACTGACCCACATCAATAAGGTGCCAAAGGATGCGCAATTGGGCCAGGCATCTCCAGCTTTTGAAAAATTGCAAATTTCCTTGGTTTCCATGGAGTAAGAGCCGTTGCTGGGCACGTGATCTTGACATCATTGATTATTCATTTGTGGCTACAGCCAAAAGTATTGGTCGGAGAGCAACGCGGTTTGCACCATTCGATTTCTCGTCACAAAATACGTCGGATTAGCCTCTTACCAGCAGCATTGGAACAGTTTTTCCACTTTTGGATTTTTGCCTGTTCTTTTTGCTAATTGAAATCGGCTGCATTAACTATGTACAATCGCGACTGGTCATTACTATATTCAACTTTTCATTATAAGTTATGTGCCCTTCGGTAGCCCAGACGACGTCAAATCTTTGGGCCAAGCCCATTTAACTCACCCAGCAAATGTCTTACTTCTAAGTCGAAGACAAACTCAATGTCTTTATCTACATGTAGAAAAACCACACCATTTGTATATAAAAAAAACAAAAGGTACTTGATACAATCCGCTGTAAAAAGTACAATTGAACACTGACCCACATCAATAAGGTGCCAAAGGATGCGCAATTGGGCCAGGCATCTCCAGCTGTTGAAAAATTGCAAATTTCCTTGGTTTCCATGGAGTAAGAGCCGTTGCTGGGCACGTGATCTTGACATCATTGATTATTCATTTGTAGCTACAGCCAAAAGTATTGGTCGGAGAGCAACGCGGTTTGCACCATTCGATTTCTCGTCACAAAATACGTCGGATTAGCCTCTTACCAGCAGCATTGGAACAGTTTTTCCACTTTTGGATTTTTGCCTGTTCTTTTTGCTAATTGAAATCGGCTGCATTAACTATGTACAATCGCGACTGGTCATTACTATATTCAACTTTTCATTATAAGTTATGTGCCCTTCGGTAGCCCAGACGACGTCAAATCTTTGGGCCAAGCCCATTTAACTCACCCAACAAATGTCTTACTTCTAAGTCGAAGACAAACTCAATGTCTTTATCTACATGTAGAAAAACCACACCATTTGTATATAAAAAAAACAAAAGGTACTTGATACAATCCGCTGTAAAAAGTACAATTGAACACTGACCCACATCAATAAGGTGCCAAAGGATGCGCAATTGGGCCAGGCATCTCCAGCTGTTGAAAAATTGCAAATTTCCTTGGTTTCCATGGAGTAAGAGCCGTTGCTGGGCACGTGATCTTGACATCATTGATTATTCATTTGTGGCTACAGCCAAAAGTATTGGTCGGAGAGCAACGCGGTTTGCACCATTCGATTTCTCGTCACAAAATACGTCGGATTAGCCTCTTACCAGCAGCATTGGAACAGTTTTTCTACTTTTGGATTTTTGCCTTGTCTTTTTGCGAATTGAAATCGGCTACATTAACTATGTACAATCGCGACTGGTCATTACTATATTCAACTTTTCATTATCAGTTATGTGCCCTTCGGTAGCCCAGACGACGTCAAATCTTTGGGCCAAGCCCATTTAACTCACCCAGCAAATGTCTTACTTCTAAGTCGAAGACAAACTCAATGTCTTTATCTACATGTAGAAAAACCACACCATTTGTATATAAAAAAAACAAAAGGTACTTGATACAATCCGCTGTAAAAAGTACAATTGAACACTCACCCACATCAATAAGGTGCCAAAGGATGCGCAATTGGGCCAGGCATCTCCAGCTGTTGAAAAATTGCAAATTTCCTTGGTTTCCATGGAGTAAGAGCCGTTGCTGGGCACGTGATCTTGACATCATTGATTATTCATTTGTGGCTACAGCCAAAAGTATTGGTCGGAGAGCAACGCGGTTTGCACCATTCGATTTCTCGTCACAAAATACGTCGGATTAGCCTCTTACCAGCAGCATTGGAACAGTTTTTCCACTTTTGGATTTTTGCCTGGTCATTTTGCTAATTGAAATCGGCTGCATTAACTATGTACAATCGCGACTGGTCATTACTATATTCAACTTTTCATTATAAGTTATGTGCCCTTCGGTAGCCCAGACGACGTCAAATCTTTGGGCCAAGCCCATTTAACTCACCCAGCAAATGTCTTACTTCTAAGTCGAAGACAAACTCAATGTCTTTATCTACATGTAGAAAAACCACACCATTTGTATATAAAAAAAACACAAGGTACTTGATACAACCCGCTGTAAAAAGTACAATTAAACACTGACCCACATCAATAAGGTGCCAAAGGATGCGCAATTGGGCCAGGCATCTCCAGCTGTTGAAAAATTGCAAATTTCCTTGGTTTCCATGGAGTAAGAGCCGTTGCTGGGCACGTGATCTTGACATCATTGATTATTCATTTGTGGCTACAGCCAAAAGTATTGGTCGGAGAGCAACGCGGTTTGCACCATTCGATTTCTCGTCACAAAATACGTCGGATTAGCCTCTTACCAGCAGCATTGGAACAGTTTTTCCACTTTTGGATTTTTGCCTGTTCTTTTTGCTAATTGAAATCGGCTGCATTAACTATGTACAATCGCGACTGGTCATTACTATATTCAACTTTTCATTATAAGTTATGTGCCCTTCGGTAGCCCAGACGACGTCAAATCTTTGGGCCAAGCCCATTTAACTCACCCAGCAAATGTCTTACTTCTAAGTCGAAGACAAACTCAATGTCTTTATCTACATGTAGAAAAACCACACCATTTGTATGTAAAAAAAACACAAGGTACTTGATACAATCCGCTGTAAAAAGTACAATTGAACACTGACCCACATCAATAAGGTGCCAAAGGATGCGCAATTGGGCCAGGCATCTCCAGCTGTTGAAAAATTGCAAATTTCCTTGGTTTCCATGGAGTAAGAGCCGTTGCTGGGCACGTGATCTTGACATCATTGATTATTCATTTGTGGCTACAGCCAAAAGTATTGGTCGGAGAGCAACGCGGTTTGCACCATTCGATTTCTCGTCACAAAATACGTCGGATTAGCCTCTTACCAGCAGCATTGGAACAGTTTTTCCACTTTTGGATTTTTGCCTGGTCATTTTGCTAATTGAAATCGGCTACATTAACTATGTACAATCGCGACTGGTCATTACTATATTCAACATTTCATTATAAGTTCTGTGCCCTTCGGTAGCCCAGACGACGTCAAATCTTTGGGCCAAGCCCATTTAACTCACCCAGCAAATGTCTTACTTCTAAGTCGAAGACAAACTCAATGTCTTTATCTACATGTAGAAAAACCACACCATTTGTATATAAAAAAAACACAAGGTACTTGATACAACCCGCTGTAAAAAGTACAATTGAACACTGACCCACATCAATAAGGTGCCAAAGGATGCGCAATTGGGCCAGGCATCTCCAGCTGTTGAAAAATTGCAAATTTCCTTGGTTTCCATGGAGTAAGAGCCGTTGCTGGGCACGTGATCTTGACATCATTGATTATTCATTTGTGGCTACAGCCAAAAGTATTGGTCGGAGAGCAACGCGGTTTGCACCATTCGATTTCTCGTCACCAAAATACGTCGGATTAGCCTCTTACCAGCAGCATTGGAACAGTTTTTCTACTTTTGGATTTTTGCCTTGTCTTTTGCGAATTGAAATCGGCTACATTAACTATGTACAATCGCGACTGGTCATTACTATATTCAACTTTTCATTATAAGTTATGTGCCCTTCGGTAGCCCAGACGACGTCAAATCTTTGGGTCAAGCCCATTTAACTCACCCAACAAATGTCTTACTTCTAAGTCGAAGACAAACTCAATGTCTTTATCTACATGTAGAAAAACCACACCATTTGTATATAAAAAAAACACAAGGTACTTGATACAATCCGCTGTAAAAAGTACAATTGAACACTGACCCACATCAATAAGGTGCCAAAGGATGCGCAATTGGGCCAGGCATCTCCAGCTGTTGAAAAATTGCAAATTTCCTTGGTTTCCATGCAGTAAGAGCCGTTGCTGGGCACGTGATTTTGACATCATTGATTATTCATTTGTGGCTACAGCCAAAAGTATTGGTCGGAGAGCAACGCGGTTTGCACCATTCGATTTCTCGTCACAAAATACGTCGGATTAGCCTCTTACCAGCAGCATTGGAACAGTTTTTCCACTTTTGGATTTTTGCCTGGTCATTTTGCTAATTGAAATCGGCTACATTAACTATGTACAATCGCGACTAGTCATTACTATATTCAACATTTCATTATAAGTTATGTGCCCTTCGGTAGCCCAGACGACGTCAAATCTTTGGGCCAAGCCCATTTAACTCACCCAGCAAATGTCTTACTTCTAAGTCGAAGACAAACTCAATGTCTTTATCTACATGTAGAAAAACCACACCATTTGTATATAAAAAAAACACAAGGTACTTGATACAACCCGCTGTAAAAAGTACAATTAAACACTGACCCACATCAATAAGGTGCCAAAGGATGCGCAATTGGGCCAGGCATCTCCAGCTGTTGAAAAATTGCAAATTTCCTTGGTTTCCATGGAGTAAGAGCCGTTGCTGGGCACGTGATCTTGACATCATTGATTATTCATTTGTGGCTACAGCCAAAAGTATTGGTCGGAGAGCAACGCGGTTTGCACCATTCGATTTCTCGTCACAAAATACGTCGGATTAGCCTCTTACCAGCAGCATTGGAACAGTTTTTCCACTTTTGGATTTTTGCCTGTTCTTTTTGCTAATTGAAATCGGCTACATTAACTATGTACAATCGCGACTGGTCATTACTATATTCAACTTTTCATTATAAGTTATGTGCCCTTCGGTAGCCCAGACGACGTCAAATCTTTGGGCCAAGCCCATTTAACTCACCCAGCAAATGTCTTACTTCTAAGTCGAAGACAAACTCAATGTCTTTATCTACATGTAGAAAAACCACACCATTTGTATATAAAAAAAACACAAGGTACTTGATACAACCCGCTGTAAAAAGTACAATTGAACACTGACCCACATCAATAAGGTGCCAAAGGATGCGCAATTGGGCCAGGCATCTCCAGCTGTTGAAAAATTGCAAATTTCCTTGGTTTCCATGGAGTAAGAGCCGTTGCTGGGCACGTGATCTTGACATCATTGATTATTCATTTGTGGCTACAGCCAAAAGTATTGGTCGGAGAGCAACGCGGTTTGCACCATTCGATTTCTCGTCACAAAATACGTCGGATTAGCCTCTTACCAGCAGCATTGGAACAGTTTTTCTACTTTTGGATTTTTGCCTTGTCTTTTTGCGAATTGAAATCGGCTACATTAACTATGTACAATCGCGACTGGTCATTACTATATTCAACTTTTCATTATAAGTTATGTGCCCTTCGGTAGCCCAGACGACGTCAAATCTTTGGGCCAAGCCCATTTAACTCACCCAGCAAATGTCTTACTTCTAAGTCGAAGACAAACTCAATGTCTTTATCTACATGTAGAAAAACCACACCATTTGTATATAAAAAAAACACAAGGTACTTGATACAACCCGCTGTAAAAAGTACAATTGAACACTCACCCACATCAATAAGGTGCCAAAGGATGCGCAATTGGGCCAGGCATCTCCAGCTGTTGAAAAATTGCAAATTTCCTTGGTTTCCATGGAGTAAGAGCCGTTGCTGGGCACGTGATCTTGACATCATTGATTATTCATTTGTGGCTACAGCCAAAAGTATTGGTCGGAGAGCAACGCGGTTTGCACCATTCGATTTCTCGTCACAAAATACGTCGGATTAGCCTCTTACCAGCAGCATTGGAACAGTTTTTCCACTTTTGGATTTTTGCCTGTTCTTTTTGCTAATTGAAATCGGCTGCATTAACTATGTACAATCGCGACTGGTCATTACTATATTCAACTTTTCATTATAAGTTATGTGCCCTTCGGTAGCCCAGACGACGTCAAATCTTTGGGCCAAGCCCATTTAACTCACCCAGCAAATGTCTTACTTCTAAGTCGAAGACAAACTCAATGTCTTTATCTACATGTAGAAAAACCACACCATTTGTATGTAAAAAAAACACAAGGTACTTGATACAATCCGCTGTAAAAAGTACAATTGAACACTGACCCACATCAATAAGGTGCCAAAGGATGCGCAATTGGGCCAGGCATCTCCAGCTGTTGAAAAATTGCAAATTTCCTTGGTTTCCATGGAGTAAGAGCCGTTGCTGGGCACGTGATCTTGACATCATTGATTATTCATTTGTGGCTACAGCCAAAAGTATTGGTCGGAGAGCAACGCGGTTTGCACCATTCGATTTCTCGTCACAAAATACGTCGGATTAGCCTCTTACCAGCAGCATTGGAACAGTTTTTCCACTTTTGGATTTTTGCCTGGTCATTTTGCTAATTGAAATCGGCTACATTAACTATGTACAATCGCGACTGGTCATTACTATATTCAACATTTCATTATAAGTTCTGTGCCCTTCGGTAGCCCAGACGACGTCAAATCTTTGGGCCAAGCCCATTTAACTCACCCAGCAAATGTCTTACTTCTAAGTCGAAGACAAACTCAATGTCTTTATCTACATGTAGAAAAACCACACCATTTGTATATAAAAAAAACACAAGGTACTTGATACAACCCGCTGTAAAAAGTACAATTGAACACTGACCCACATCAATAAGGTGCCAAAGGATGCGCAATTGGGCCAGGCATCTCCAGCTGTTGAAAAATTGCAAATTTCCTTGGTTTCCATGGAGTAAGAGCCGTTGCTGGGCACGTGATCTTGACATCATTGATTATTCATTTGTGGCTACAGCCAAAAGTATTGGTCGGAGAGCAACGCGGTTTGCACCATTCGATTTCTCGTCACAAAATACGTCGGATTAGCCTCTTACCAGCAGCATTGGAACAGTTTTTCTACTTTTGGATTTTTGCCTTGTCTTTTTGCGAATTGAAATCGGCTACATTAACTATGTACAATCGCGACTGGTCATTACTATATTCAACTTTTCATTATAAGTTATGTGCCCTTCGGTAGCCCAGACGACGTCAAATCTTTGGGTCAAGCCCATTTAACTCACCCAACAAATGTCTTACTTCTAAGTCGAAGACAAACTCAATGTCTTTATCTACATGTAGAAAAACCACACCATTTGTATATAAAAAAAACACAAGGTACTTGATACAATCCGCTGTAAAAAGTACAATTGAACACTGACCCACATCAATAAGGTGCCAAAGGATGCGCAATTGGGCCAGGCATCTCCAGCTGTTGAAAAATTGCAAATTTCCTTGGTTTCCATGCAGTAAGAGCCGTTGCTGGGCACGTGATTTTGACATCATTGATTATTCATTTGTGGCTACAGCCAAAAGTATTGGTCGGAGAGCAACGCGGTTTGCACCATTCGATTTCTCGTCACAAAATACGTCGGATTAGCCTCTTACCAGCAGCATTGGAACAGTTTTTCCACTTTTGGATTTTTGCCTGGTCATTTTGCTAATTGAAATCGGCTACATTAACTATGTACAATCGCGACTAGTCATTACTATATTCAACATTTCATTATAAGTTATGTGCCCTTCGGTAGCCCAGACGACGTCAAATCTTTGGGCCAAGCCCATTTAACTCACCCAGCAAATGTCTTACTTCTAAGTCGAAGACAAACTCAATGTCTTTATCTACATGTAGAAAAACCACACCATTTGTATATAAAAAAAACACAAGGTACTTGATACAACCCGCTGTAAAAAGTACAATTAAACACTGACCCACATCAATAAGGTGCCAAAGGATGCGCAATTGGGCCAGGCATCTCCAGCTGTTGAAAAATTGCAAATTTCCTTGGTTTCCATGGAGTAAGAGCCGTTGCTGGGCACGTGATCTTGACATCATTGATTATTCATTTGTGGCTACAGCCAAAAGTATTGGTCGGAGAGCAACGCGGTTTGCACCATTCGATTTCTCGTCACAAAATACGTCGGATTAGCCTCTTACCAGCAGCATTGGAACAGTTTTTCCACTTTTGGATTTTTGCCTGTTCTTTTTGCTAATTGAAATCGGCTACATTAACTATGTACAATCGCGACTGGTCATTACTATATTCAACTTTTCATTATAAGTTATGTGCCCTTCGGTAGCCCAGACGACGTCAAATCTTTGGGCCAAGCCCATTTAACTCACCCAGCAAATGTCTTACTTCTAAGTCGAAGACAAACTCAATGTCTTTATCTACATGTAGAAAAACCACACCATTTGTATATAAAAAAAACACAAGGTACTTGATACAACCCGCTGTAAAAAGTACAATTGAACACTGACCCACATCAATAAGGTGCCAAAGGATGCGCAATTGGGCCAGGCATCTCCAGCTGTTGAAAAATTGCAAATTTCCTTGGTTTCCATGGAGTAAGAGCCGTTGCTGGGCACGTGATCTTGACATCATTGATTATTCATTTGTGGCTACAGCCAAAAGTATTGGTCGGAGAGCAACGCGGTTTGCACCATTCGATTTCTCGTCACAAAATACGTCGGATTAGCCTCTTACCAGCAGCATTGGAACAGTTTTTCTACTTTTGGATTTTTGCCTTGTCTTTTTGCGAATTGAAATCGGCTACATTAACTATGTACAATCGCGACTGGTCATTACTATATTCAACTTTTCATTATAAGTTATGTGCCCTTCGGTAGCCCAGACGACGTCAAATCTTTGGGCCAAGCCCATTTAACTCACCCAGCAAATGTCTTACTTCTAAGTCGAAGACAAACTCAATGTCTTTATCTACATGTAGAAAAACCACACCATTTGTATATAAAAAAAACACAAGGTACTTGATACAACCCGCTGTAAAAAGTACAATTGAACACTCACCCACATCAATAAGGTGCCAAAGGATGCGCAATTGGGCCAGGCATCTCCAGCTGTTGAAAAATTGCAAATTTCCTTGGTTTCCATGGAGTAAGAGCCGTTGCTGGGCACGTGATCTTGACATCATTGATTATTCATTTGTGGCTACAGCCAAAAGTATTGGTCGGAGAGCAACGCGGTTTGCACCATTCGATTTCTCGTCACAAAATACGTCGGATTAGCCTCTTACCAGCAGCATTGGAACAGTTTTTCTACTTTTGGGTTTTTGCCTTGTCTTTTTGCGAATTGAAATCGGCTACATTAACTATGTACAATCGCGACTGGTCATTACTATATTCAACTTTTCATTATAAGTTATGTGCCCTTCGGTAGCCCAGACGACGTCAAATCTTTGGGCCAAGCCCATTTAACTCACCCAGCAAATGTCTTACTTCTAAGTCGAAGACAAACTCAATGTCTTTATCTACATGTAGAAAAACCACACCATTTGTATATAAAAAAAACAAAAGGTACTTGATACAATCCGCTGTAAAAAGTACAATTGAACACTGATCCACATCAATAAGGTGCCAAAGGATGCGCAATTGGGCCAGGCATC
Source organism: Liolophura sinensis (assembly GCF_032854445.1). Lineage (NCBI taxonomy): Eukaryota > Metazoa > Mollusca > Polyplacophora > Chitonida > Chitonidae > Liolophura > Liolophura sinensis. The sequence goes on from NW_027017966.1 coordinate 176,004, forward strand.
TCCAGCTGTTGAAAAATTGCAAATTTCCTTGGTTTCCATGGAGTAAGAGCCGTTGCTGGGCACGTGATCTTGACATCATTGATTATTCATTTGTGGCTACAGCCAAAAGTATTGGTCGGAGAGCAACGCGGTTTGCACCATTCGATTTCTCGTCACAAAATACGTCGGATTAGCCTCTTACCAGCAGCATTGGAACAGTTTTTCCACTTTTGGATTTTTGCCTGGTCATTTTGCTAATTGAAATCGGCTACATTAACTATGTACAATCGCGACTGGTCATTACTATATTCAACATTTCATTATAAGTTCTGTGCCCTTCGGTAGCCCAGACGACGTCAAATCTTTGGGCCAAGCCCATTTAACTCACCCAGCAAATGTCTTACTTCTAAGTCGAAGACAAACTCAATGTCTTTATCTACATGTAGAAAAACCACACCATTTGTATATAAAAAAAACACAAGGTACTTGATACAACCCGCTGTAAAAAGTACAATTGAACACTGACCCACATCAATAAGGTGCCAAAGGATGCGCAATTGGGGCCAGGCATCTCCAGCTGTTGAAAAATTGCAAATTTCCTTGGTTTCCATGGAGTAAGAGCCGTTGCTGGGCACGTGATCTTGACATCATTGATTATTCATTTGTGGCTACAGCCAAAAGTATTGGTCGGAGAGCAACGCGGTTTGCACCATTCGATTTCTCGTCACAAAATACGTCGGATTAGCCTCTTACCAGCAGCATTGGAACAGTTTTTCCACTTTTGGATTTTTGCCTGGTCATTTTGCTAATTGAAATCGGCTACATTAACTATGTACAATCGCGACTGGTCATTACTATATTCAACATTTCATTATAAGTTCTGTGCCCTTCGGTAGCCCAGACGACGTCAAATCTTTGGGCCAAGCCCATTTAACTCACCCAGCAAATGTCTTACTTCTAAGTCGAAGACAAACTCAATGTCTTTATCTACATGTAGAAAAACCACACCATTTGTATATAAAAAAAACACAAGGTACTTGATACAACCCGCTGTAAAAAGTACAATTGAACACTGACCCACATCAATAAGGTGCCAAAGGATGCGCAATTGGGCCAGGCATCTCCAGCTGTTGAAAAATTGCAAATTTCCTTGGTTTCCATGGAGTAAGAGCCGTTGCTGGGCACGTGATCTTGACATCATTGATTATTCATTTGTGGCTACAGCCAAAAGTATTGGTCGGAGAGCAACGCGGTTTGCACCATTCGATTTCTCGTCACAAAATACGTCGGATTAGCCTCTTACCAGCAGCATTGGAACAGTTTTTCTACTTTTGGATTTTTGCCTTGTCTTTTTGCGAATTGAAATCGGCTACATTAACTATGTACAATCGCGACTGGTCATTACTATATTCAACTTTTCATTATAAGTTATGTGCCCTTCGGTAGCCCAGACGACGTCAAATCTTTGGGCCAAGCCCATTTAACTCACCCAGCAAATGTCTTACTTCTAAGTCGAAGACAAACTCAATGTCTTTATCTACATGTAGAAAAACCACACCATTTGTATATAAAAAAAACAAAAGGTACTTGATACAATCCGCTGTAAAAAGTACAATTGAACACTGACCCACATCAATAAGGTGCCAAAGGATGCGCAATTGGGCCAGGCATCTCCAGCTGTTGAAAAATTGCAAATTTCCTTGGTTTCCATGGAGTAAGAGCCGTTGCTGGGCACGTGATCTTGACATCATTGATTATTCATTTGTGGCTACAGCCAAAAGTATTGGTCGGAGAGCAACGCGGTTTGCACCATTCGATTTCTCGTCACAAAATACGTCGGATTAGCCTCTTACCAGCAGCATTGGAACAGTTTTTCCACTTTTGGATTTTTGCCTGTTCTTTTTGCTAATTGAAATCGGCTGCATTAACTATGTACAATCGCGACTGGTCATTACTATATTCAACTTTTCATTATAAGTTATGTGCCCTTCGGTAGCCCAGACGACGTCAAATCTTTGGGCCAAGCCCATTTAACTCACCCAACAAATGTCTTACTTCTAAGTCGAAGACAAACTCAATGTCTTTATCTACATGTAGAAAAACCACACCATTTGTATATAAAAAAAACAAAAGGTACTTGATACAATCCGCTGTAAAAAGTACAATTGAACACTGACCCACATCAATAAGGTGCCAAAGGATGCGCAATTGGGCCAGGCATCTCCAGCTGTTGAAAAATTGCAAATTTCCTTGGTTTCCATGGAGTAAGAGCCGTTGCTGGGCACGTGATCTTGACATCATTGATTATTCATTTGTGGCTACAGCCAAAAGTATTGGTCGGAGAGCAACGCGGTTTGCACCATTCGATTTCTCGTCACAAAATACGTCGGATTAGCCTCTTACCAGCAGCATTGGAACAGTTTTTCTACTTTTGGATTTTTGCCTTGTCTTTTTGCGAATTGAAATCGGCTACATTAACTATGTACAATCGCGACTGGTCATTACTATATTCAACTTTTCATTATCAGTTATGTGCCCTTCGGTAGCCCAGACGACGTCAAATCTTTGGGCCAAGCCCATTTAACTCACCCAGCAAATGTCTTACTTCTAAGTCGAAGACAAACTCAATGTCTTTATCTACATGTAGAAAAACCACACCATTTGTATATTAAAAAAACACAAGGTACTTGATACAATCCGCTGTAAAAAGTACAATTGAACACTGACCCACATCAATAAGGTGCCAAAGGATGCGCAATTGGGCCAGGCATCTCCAGCTGTTGAAAAATTGCAAATTTCCTTGGTTTCCATGGAGTAAGAGCCGTTGCTGGGCACGTGATCTTGACATCATTGATTATTCATTTGTGGCTACAGCCAAAAGTATTGGTCGGAGAGCAACGCGGTTTGCACCATTCGATTTCTCGTCACAAAATACGTCGGATTAGCCTCTTACCAGCAGCATTGGAACAGTTTTTCCACTTTTGGATTTTTGCCTGTTCTTTTTGCTAATTGAAATCGGCTGCATTAACTATGTACAATCGCGACTGGTCATTACTATATTCAACTTTTCATTATAAGTTATGTGCCCTTCGGTAGCCCAGACGACGTCAAATCTTTGGGCCAAGCCCATTTAACTCACCCAGCAAATGTCTTACTTCTAAGTCGAAGACAAACTCAATGTCTTTATCTACATGTAGAAAAACCACACCATTTGTATATAAAAAAAACAAAAGGTACTTGATACAATCCGCTGTAAAAAGTACAATTGAACACTGACCCACATCAATAAGGTGCCAAAGGATGCGCAATTGGGCCAGGCATCTCCAGCTGTTGAAAAATTGCAAATTTCCTTGGTTTCCATGGAGTAAGAGCCGTTGCTGGGCACGTGATCTTGACATCATTGATTATTCATTTGTGGCTACAGCCAAAAGTATTGGTCGGAGAGCAACGCGGTTTGCACCATTCGATTTCTCGTCACAAAATACGTCGGATTAGCCTCTTACCAGCAGCATTGGAACAGTTTTTCTACTTTTGGATTTTTGCCTTGTCTTTTTGCGAATTGAAATCGGCTACATTAACTATGTACAATCGCGACTGGTCATTACTATATTCAACATTTCATTATAAGTTCTGTGCCCTTCGGTAGCCCAGACGACGTCAAATCTTTGGGCCAAGCCCATTTAACTCACCCAGCAAATGTCTTACTTCTAAGTCGAAGACAAACTCAATGTCTTTATCTACATGTAGAAAAACCACACCATTTGTATATAAAAAAAACACAAGGTACTTGATACAACCCGCTGTAAAAAGTACAATTGAACACTGACCCACATCAATAAGGTGCCAAAGGATGCGCAATTGGGCCAGGCATCTCCAGCTGTTGAAAAATTGCAAATTTCCTTGGTTTCCATGGAGTAAGAGCCGTTGCTGGGCACGTGATCTTGACATCATTGATTATTCATTTGTGGCTACAGCCAAAAGTATTGGTCGGAGAGCAACGCGGTTTGCACCATTCGATTTCTCGTCACAAAATACGTCGGATTAGCCTCTTACCAGCAGCATTGGAACAGTTTTTCCACTTTTGGATTTTTGCCTTGTCTTTTTGCGAATTGAAATCGGCTACATTAACTATGTACAATCGCGACTGGTCATTACTATATTCAACATTTCATTATAAGTTCTGTGCCCTTCGGTAACCCAGACGACGTCAAATCTTTGGGCCAAGCCCATTTAACTCACCCAGCAAATGTCTTACTTCTAAGTCGAAGACAAACTCAATGTCTTTATCTACATGTAGAAAAACCACACCATTTGTATATAAAAAAAACACAAGGTACTTGATACAATCCGCTGTAAAAAGTACAATTGAACACTGACCCACATCAATAAGGTGCCAAAGGATGCGCAATTGGGCCAGGCATCTCCAGCTGTTGAAAAATTGCAAATTTCCTTGGTTTCCATGGAGTAAGAGCCGTTGCTGGGCACGTGATCTTGACATCATTGATTATTCATTTGTGGCTACAGCCAAAAGTATTGGTCGGAGAGCAACGCGGTTTGCACCATTCGATTTCTCGTCACAAAATACGTCGGATTAGCCTCTTACCAGCAGCATTGGAACAGTTTTTCCACTTTTGGATTTTTGCCTTGTCTTTTTGCGAATTGAAATCGGCTACATTAACTATGTACCATCGCGACTGGTCATTACTATATTCAACATTTCATTATAAGTTCTGTGCCCTTCGGTAACCCAGACGACGTCAAATCTTTGGGCCAAGCCCATTTAACTCACCCAGCAAATGTCTTACTTCTAAGTCGAAGACAAACTCAATGTCTTTATCTACATGTAGAAAAACCACACCATTTGTATATAAAAAAAACACAAGGTACTTGATACAATCCGCTGTAAAAAGTACAATTGAACACTGACCCACATCAATAAGGTGCCAAAGGATGCGCAATTGGGCCAGGCATCTCCAGCTGTTGAAAAATTGCAAATTTCCTTGGTTTCCATGGAGTAAGAGCCGTTGCTGGGCACGTGATCTTGACATCATTGATTATTCATTTGTGGCTACAGCCAAAAGTATTGGTCGGAGAGCAACGCGGTTTGCACCATTCGATTTCTCGTCACAAAATACGTCGGATTAGCCTCTTACCAGCAGCATTGGAACAGTTTTTCCACTTTTGGATTTTTGCCTGTTCTTTTTGCTAATTGAAATCGGCTGCATTAACTATGTACAATCGCGACTGGTCATTACTATATTCAACTTTTCATTATAAGTTATGTGCCCTTCGGTAGCCCAGACGACGTCAAATCTTTGGGCCAAGCCCATTTAACTCACCCAACAAATGTCTTACTTCTAAGTCGAAGACAAACTCAATGTCTTTATCTACATGTAGAAAAACCACACCATTTGTATATAAAAAAAACAAAAGGTACTTGATACAATCCGCTGTAAAAAGTACAATTGAACACTGACCCACATCAATAAGGTGCCAAAGGATGCGCAATTGGGCCAGGCATCTCCAGCTGTTGAAAAATTGCAAATTTCCTTGGTTTCCATGGAGTAAGAGCCGTTGCTGGGCACGTGATCTTGACATCATTGATTATTCATTTGTGGCTACAGCCAAAAGTATTGGTCGGAGAGCAACGCGGTTTGCACCATTCGATTTCTCGTCACAAAATACGTCGGATTAGCCTCTTACCAGCAGCATTGGAACAGTTTTTCCACTTTTGGATTTTTGCCTGGTCATTTTCCTAATTGAAATCGGCTACATTAACTATGTACAATCGCGACTGGTCATTACTATATTCAACATTTCATTATAAGTTATGTGCCCTTCGGTAGCCCAGACGACGTCAAATCTTTGGGCCAAGCCCATTTAACTCACCCAGCAAATGTCTTACTTCTAAGTCGAAGACAAACTCAATGTCTTTATCTACATGTAGAAAAACCACACCATTTGTATATAAAAAAAACACAAGGTACTTGATACAACCCGCTGTAAAAAGTACAATTAAACACTGACCCACATCAATAAGGTGCCAAAGGATGCGCAATTGGGCCAGGCATCTCCAGCTGTTGAAAAATTGCAAATTTCCTTGGTTTCCATGGAGTAAGAGCCGTTGCTGGGCACGTGATCTTGACATCATTGATTATTCATTTGTGGCTACAGCCAAAAGGATTGGTCGGAGAGCAACGCGGTTTGCACCATTCGATTTCTCGTCACAAAATACGTCGGATTAGCCTCTTACCAGCAGCATTGGAACAGTTTTTCCACTTTTGGATTTTTGCCTGGTCATTTTGCTAATTGAAATCGGCTACATTAACTATGTACAATCGCGACTGGTCATTACTATATTCAACTTTTCATTATAAGTTATGTGCCCTTCGGTAGCCCAGACGACGTCAAATCTTTGGGTCAAGCCCATTTAACTCACCCAACAAATGTCTTACTTCTAAGTCGAAGACAAACTCAATGTCTTTATCTACATGTAGAAAAACCACACCATTTGTATATAAAAAAAACACAAGGTACTTGAAACAATCCGCTGTAAAAAGTACAATTGAACACTGACCCACATCAATAAGGTGCCAAAGGATGCGCAATTGGGCCAGGCATCTCCAGCTGTTGAAAAATTGCAAATTTCCTTGGTTTCCATGGAGTAAGAGCCGTTGCTGGGCACGTGATTTTGACATCATTGATTATTCATTTGTGGCTACAGCCAAAAGTATTGGTCGGAGAGCAACGCGGTTTGCACCATTCGATTTCTCGTCACAAAATACGTCGGATTAGCCTCTTACCAGCAGCATTGGAACAGTTTTTCCACTTTTGGATTTTTGCCTGGTCATTTTGCTAATTGAAATCGGCTACATTAACTATGTACAATCGCGACTGGTCATTACTATATTCAACATTTCATTATAAGTTATGTGCCCTTCGGTAGCCCAGACGACGTCAAATCTTTGGGCCAAGCCCATTTAACTCACCCAACAAATGTCTTACTTCTAAGTCGAAGACAAACTCAATGTCTTTATCTACATGTAGAAAAACCACACCATTTGTATGTAAAAAAAACACAAGGTACTTGACACAACCCGCTGTAAAAAGTACAATTGAACACTGACCCACATCAATAAGGTGCCAAAGGATGCGCAATTGGGCCAGGCATCTCCAGCTGTTGAAAAATTGCAAATTTCCTTGGTTTCCATGGAGTAAGAGCCGTTGCTGGGCACGTGATCTTGACATCATTGATTATTCATTTGTGGCTACAGCCAAAAGTATTGGTCGGAGAGCAACGCGGTTTGCACCATTCGATTTCTCGTCACAAAATACGTCGGATTAGCCTCCTACCAGCAGCATTGGAACAGTTTTTCCACTTTTGGATTTTTGCCTGGTCATTTTGCTAATTGAAATCGGCTACATTAACTATGTACAATCGCGACTGGTCATTACTATATTCAACATTTCATTATAAGTTATGTGCCCTTCGGTAGCCCAGACGACGTCAAATCTTTGGGCCAAGCCCATTTAACTCACCCAGCAAATGTCTTACTTCTAAGTCGAAGACAAACTCAATGTCTTTATCTACATGTAGAAAAACCACACCATTTGTATATAAAAAAAACACAAGGTACTTGATACAACCCGCTGTAAAAAGTACAATTAAACACTGACCCACATCAATAAGGTGCCAAAGGATGCGCAATTGGGCCAGGCATCTCCAGCTGTTGAAAAATTGCAAATTTCCTTGGTTTCCATGGAGTAAGAGCCGTTGCTGGGCACGTGATCTTGACATCATTGATTATTCATTTGTGGCTACAGCCAAAAGTATTGGTCGGAGAGCAACGCGGTTTGCACCATTCGATTTCTCGTCACAAAATACGTCGGATTAGCCTCTTACCAGCAGCATTGGAACAGTTTTTCCACTTTTGGATTTTTGCCTGGTCATTTTGCTAATTGAAATCGGCTACATTAACTATGTACAATCGCGACTGGTCATTACTATATTCAACATTTCATTATAAGTTATGTGCCCTTCGGTAGCCCAGACGACGTCAAATCTTTGGGCCAAGCCCATTTAACTCACCCAGCAAATGTCTTACTTCTAAGTCGAAGACAAACTCAATGTCTTTATCTACATGTAGAAAAACCACACCATTTGTATATAAAAAAAACACAAGGTACTTGATACAACCCGCTGTAAAAAGTACAATTAAACACTGACCCACATCAATAAGGTGCCAAAGGATGCGCAATTGGGCCAGGCATCTCCAGCTGTTGAAAAATTGCAAATTTCCTTGGTTTCCATGGAGTAAGAGCCGTTGCTGGGCACGTGATCTTGACATCATTGATTATTCATTTGTGGCTACAGCCAAAAGGATTGGTCGGAGAGCAACGCGGTTTGCACCATTCGATTTCTCGTCACAAAATACGTCGGATTAGCCTCTTACCAGCAGCATTGGAACAGTTTTTCCACTTTTGGATTTTTGCCTGGTCATTTTGCTAATTGAAATCGGCTACATTAACTATGTACAATCGCGACTGGTCATTACTATATTCAACTTTTCATTATAAGTTATGTGCCCTTCGGTAGCCCAGACGACGTCAAATCTTTGGGTCAAGCCCATTTAACTCACCCAACAAATGTCTTACTTCTAAGTCGAAGACAAACTCAATGTCTTTATCTACATGTAGAAAAACCACACCATTTGTATATAAAAAAAAACACAAGGTACTTGAAACAATCCGCTGTAAAAAGTACAATTGAACACTGACCCACATCAATAAGGTGCCAAAGGATGCGCAATTGGGCCAGGCATCTCCAGCTGTTGAAAAATTGCAAATTTCCTTGGTTTCCATGGAGTAAGAGCCGTTGCTGGGCACGTGATTTTGACATCATTGATTATTCATTTGTGGCTACAGCCAAAAGTATTGGTCGGAGAGCAACGCGGTTTGCACCATTCGATTTCTCGTCACAAAATACGTCGGATTAGCCTCTTACCAGCAGCATTGGAACAGTTTTTCCACTTTTGGATTTTTGCCTGGTCATTTTGCTAATTGAAATCGGCTACATTAACTATGTACAATCGCGACTGGTCATTACTATATTCAACATTTCATTATAAGTTATGTGCCCTTCGGTAGCCCAGACGACGTCAAATCTTTGGGCCAAGCCCATTTAACTCACCCAGCAAATGTCTTACTTCTAAGTCGAAGACAAACTCAATGTCTTTATCTACATGTAGAAAAACCACACCATTTGTATATAAAAAAAAACACAAGGTACTTGATACAACCCGCTGTAAAAAGTACAATTAAACACTGACCCACATCAATAAGGTGCCAAAGGATGCGCAATTGGGCCAGGCATCTCCAGCTGTTGAAAAATTGCAAATTTCCTTGGTTTCCATGGAGTAAGAGCCGTTGCTGGGCACGTGATCTTGACATCATTGATTATTCATTTGTGGCTACAGCCAAAAGTATTGGTCGGAGAGCAACGCGGTTTGCACCATTCGATTTCTCGTCACAAAATACGTCGGATTAGCCTCTTACCAGCAGCATTGGAACAGTTTTTCCACTTTTGGATTTTTGCCTGTTCTTTATGCTAATTGAAATCGGCTGCATTAACTATGTACAATCGCGACTGGTCATTACTATATTCAACTTTTCATTATAAGTTATGTGCCCTTCGGTAGCCCAGACGACGTCAAATCTTTGGGCCAAGCCCATTGAACTCACCCAGCAAATGTCTTACTTCTAAGTCGAAGACAAACTCAATGTCTTTATCTACATGTAGAAAAACCACACCATTTGTATGTAAAAAAAACACAAGGTACTTGATACAATCCGCTGTAAAAAGTACAATTGAACACTGACCCACATCAATAAGGTGCCAAAGGATGCGCAATTGGGCCAGGCATCTCCAGCTGTTGAAAAATTGCAAATTTCCTTGGTTTCCATGGAGTAAGAGCCGTTGCTGAGCACGTGATCTTGACATCATTGATTATTCATTTGTGGCTACAGCCAAAAGTATTGGTCGGAGAGCAACGCGGTTTGCACCATTCGATTTCTCGTCACAAAATACGTCGGATTAGCCTCTTACCAGCAGCATTGGAACAGTTTTTCCACTTTTGGATTTTTGCCTGGTCATTTTGCTAATTGAAATCGGCTACATTAACTATGTACAATCGCGACTGGTCATTACTATATTCAACTTTTCATTATAAGTTATGTGCCCTTCGGTAGCCCAGACGACGTCAAATCTTTGGGCCAAGCCCATTTAACTCACCCAACAAATGTCTTACTTCTAAGTCGAAGACAAACTCAATGTCTTTATCTACATGTAGAAAAACCACACCATTTGTATATAAAAAAAACAAAAGGTACTTGATACAATCCGCTGTAAAAAGTACAATTGAACACTGACCCACATCAATAAGGTGCCAAAGGATGCGCAATTGGGCCAGGCATCTCCAGCTGTTGAAAAATTGCAAATTTCCTTGGTTTCCATGGAGTAAGAGCCGTTGCTGGGCACGTGATCTTGACATCATTGATTATTCATTTGTGGCTACAGCCAAAAGTATTGGTCGGAGAGCAACGCGGTTTGCACCATTCGATTTCTCGTCACAAAATACGTCGGATTAGCCTCTTACCAGCAGCATTGGAACAGTTTTTCCACTTTTGGATTTTTGCCTGGTCATTTTTGCTAATTGAAATCGGCTACATTAACTATGTACAATCGCGACTGGTCATTACTATATTCAACATTTCATTATAAGTTATGTGCCCTTCGGTAGCCCAGACGACGTCAAATCTTTGGGCCAAGCCCATTTAACTCACCCAGCAAATGTCTTACTTCTAAGTCGAAGACAAACTCAATGTCTTTATCTACATGTAGAAAAACCACACCATTTGTATATAAAAAAAATACAAGGTACTTGATACAACCCGCTGTAAAAAGTACAATTAAACACTGACCCACATCAATAAGGTGCCAAAGGATGCGCAATTGGGCCAGGCATCTCCAGCTGTTGAAAAATTGCAAATTTCCTTGGTTTCCATGGAGTAAGAGCCGTTGCTGGGCACGTGATCTTGACATCATTGATTATTCATTTGTGGCTACAGCCAAAAGGATTGGTCGGAGAGCAACGCGGTTTGCACCATTCGATTTCTCGTCACAAAATACGTCGGATTAGCCTCTTACCAGCAGCATTGGAACAGTTTTTCCACTTTTGGATTTTTGCCTGGTCATTTTGCTAATTGAAATCGGCTACATTAACTATGTACAATCGCGACTGGTCATTACTATATTCAACTTTTCATTATAAGTTATGTGCCCTTCGGTAGCCCAGACGACGTCAAATCTTTGGGTCAAGCCCATTTAACTCACCCAACAAATGTCTTACTTCTAAGTCGAAGACAAACTCAATGTCTTTATCTACATGTAGAAAAACCACACCATTTGTATATAAAAAAAACACAAGGTACTTGAAACAATCCGCTGTAAAAAGTACAATTGAACACTGACCCACATCAATAAGGTGCCAAAGGATGCGCAATTGGGCCAGGCATCTCCAGCTGTTGAAAAATTGCAAATTTCCTTGGTTTCCATGGAGTAAGAGCCGTTGCTGGGCACGTGATCTTGACATCATTGATTATTCATTTGTGGCTACAGCCAAAAGTATTGGTCGGAGAGCAACGCGGTTTGCACCATTCGATTTCTCGTCACAAAATACGTCGGATTAGCCTCTTACCAGCAGCATTGGAACAGTTTTTCTTCTTTTGGATTTTTGCCTGGTCTTTTTGCGAATTGAAATCGGCTACATTAACTATGTACAATCGCGACTGGTCATTACTATATTCAACTTTTCATTATAAGTTATGTGCCCTTCGATAGCCCAGACGACGTCAAATCTTTGGGCCAAGCCCATTTAACTCACCCAGCAAATGTCTTACTTCTAAGTCGAAGACAAACTCAATGTCTTTATCTACATGTAGAAAAACCACACCATTTGTATGTAAAAAAAACACAAGGTACTTGACACAACCCGCTGTAAAAAGTACAATTGAACACTGACCCACATCAATAAGGTGCCAAAGGATGCGCAATTGGGCCAGGCATCTCCAGCTGTTGAAAAATTGCAAATTTCCTTGGTTTCCATGGAGTAAGAGCCGTTGCTGGGCACGTGATCTTGACATCATTGATTATTCATTTGTGGCTACAGCCAAAAGTATTGGTCGGAGAGCAACGCGGTTTGCACCATTCGATTTCTCGTCACAAAATACGTCGGATTAGCCTCTTACCAGCAGCATTGGAACAGTTTTTCCACTTTTGGATTTTTGCCTGGTCATTTTGCTAATTGAAATCGGCTACATTAACTATGTACAATCGCGACTGGTCATTACTATATTCAACATTGCATTATAAGTTATGTGCCCTTCGGTAGCCCAGACGACGTCAAATCTTTGGGCCAAGCCCATTTAACTCACCCAGCAAATGTCTTACTTCTAAGTCGAAGACAAACTCAATGTCTTTATCTACATGTAGAAAAACCACACCATTTGTATATAAAAAAAACACAAGGTACTTGATACAACCCGCTGTAAAAAGTACAATTAAACACTGACCCACATCAATAAGGTGCCAAAGGATGCGCAATTGGGCCAGGCATCTCCAGCTGTTGAAAAATTGCAAATTTCCTTGGTTTCCATGGAGTAAGAGCCGTTGCTGGGCACGTGATCTTGACATCATTGATTATTCATTTGTGGCTACAGCCAAAAGTATTGGTCGGAGAGCAACGCGGTTTGCACCATTCGATTTCTCGTCACAAAATACGTCGGATTAGCCTCTTACCAGCAGCATTGGAACAGTTTTTCTTCTTTTGGATTTTTGCCTGTTCTTTTTGCGAATTGAAATCGGCTACATTAACTATGTACAATCGCGACTGGTCATTACTATATTCAACTTTTCATTATAAGTTATGTGCCCTTCGATAGCCCAGACGACGTCAAATCTTTGGGCCAAGCCCATTTAACTCACCCAGCAAATGTCTTACTTCTAAGTCGAAGACAAACTCAATGTCTTTATCTACATGTAGAAAAACCACACCATTTGTATGTAAAAAAAACACAAGGTACTTGACACAACCCGCTGTAAAAAGTACAATTGAACACTGACCCACATCAATAAGGTGCCAAAGGATGCGCAATTGGGCCAGGCATCTCCAGCTGTTGAAAAATTGCAAATTTCCTTGGTTTCCATGGAGTAAGAGCCGTTGCTGGGCACGTGATCTTGACATCATTGATTATTCATTTGTGGCTACAGCCAAAAGTATTGGTCGGAGAGCAACGCGGTTTGCACCATTCGATTTCTCGTCACAAAAATACGTCGGATTAGCCTCTTACCAGCAGCATTGGAACAGTTTTTCCACTTTTGGATTTTTGCCTGGTCATTTTGCTAATTGAAATCGGCTACATTAACTATGTACAATCGCGACTGGTCATTACTATATTCAACATTTCATTATAAGTTATGTGCCCTTCGGTAGCCCAGACGACGTCAAATCTTTGGGCCAAGCCCATTTAACTCACCCAGCAAATGTCTTACTTCTAAGTCGAAGACAAACTCAATGTCTTTATCTACATGTAGAAAAACCACACCATTTGTATATAAAAAAAACACAAGGTACTTGATACAACCCGCTGTAAAAAGTACAATTAAACACTGACCCACATCAATAAGGTGCCAAAGGATGCGCAATTGGGCCAGGCATCTCCAGCTGTTGAAAAATTGCAAATTTCCTTGGTTTCCATGGAGTAAGAGCCGTTGCTGGGCACGTGATCTTGACATCATTGATTATTCATTTGTGGCTACAGCCAAAAGTATTGGTCGGAGAGCAACGCGGTTTGCACCATTCGATTTGTCGTCACAAAATACGTCGGATTAGCCTCTTACCAGCAGCATTGGAACAGTTTTTCCACTTTTGGATTTTTGCCTGTTCTTTTTGCTAATTGAAATCGGCTGCATTAACTATGTACAATCGCGACTGGTCATTACTATATTCAACTTTTCATTATAAGTTATGTGCCCTTCGGTAGCCCAGACGACGTCAAATCTTTGGGCCAAGCCCATTTAACTCACCCAGCAAATGTCTTACTTCTAAGTCGAAGACAAACTCAATGTCTTTATCTACATGTAGAAAAACCACACCATTTGTATGTAAAAAAAACACAAGGTACTTGATATAATCCGCTGTAAAAAGTACAATTGAACACTGACCCACATCAATAAGGTGCCAAAGGATGCGCAATTGGGCCAGGCATCTCCAGCTGTTGAAAAATTGCAAATTTCCTTGGTTTCCATGGAGTAAGAGCCGTTGCTGAGCACGTGATCTTGACATCATTGATTATTCATTTGTGGCTACAGCCAAAAGTATTGGTCGGAGAGCAACGCGGTTTGCACCATTCGATTTCTCGTCACAAAATACGTCGGATTAGCCTCTTACCAGCAGCATTGGAACAGTTTTTCCACTTTTGGATTTTTGCCTGGTCATTTTGCTAATTGAAATCGGCTACATTAACTATGTACAATCGCGACTGGTCATTACTATATTCAACTTTTCATTATAAGTTATGTGCCCTTCGGTAGCCCAGACGACGTCAAATCTTTGGGCCAAGCCCATTTAACTCACCCAACAAATGTCTTACTTCTAAGTCGAAGACAAACTCAATGTCTTTATCTACATGTAGAAAAACCACACCATTTGTATATAAAAAAAACAAAAGGTACTTGATACAATCCGCTGTAAAAAGTACAATTGAACACTGACCCACATCAATAAGGTGCCAAAGGATGCGCAATTGGGCCAGGCATCTCCAGCTGTTGAAAAATTGCAAATTTCCTTGGTTTCCATGGAGTAAGAGCCGTTGCTGGGCACGTGATCTTGACATCATTGATTATTCATTTGTGGCTACAGCCAAAAGTATTGGTCGGAGAGCAACGCGGTTTGCACCATTCGATTTCTCGTCACAAAATACGTCGGATTAGCCTCTTACCAGCAGCATTGGAACAGTTTTTCCACTTTTGGATTTTTGCCTGGTCATTTTGCTAATTGAAATCGGCTACATTAACTATGTACAATCGCGACTGGTCATTACTATATTCAACATTTCATTATAAGTTATGTGCCCTTCGGTAGCCCAGACGACGTCAAATCTTTGGGCCAAGCCCATTTAACTCACCCAGCAAATGTCTTACTTCTAAGTCGAAGACAAACTCAATGTCTTTATCTACATGTAGAAAAACCACACCATTTGTATATAAAAAAAACACAAGGTACTTGATACAACCCGCTGTAAAAGATACAATTAAACACTGACCCACATCAATAAGGTGCCAAAGGATGCGCAATTGGGCCAGGCATCTCCAGCTGTTGAAAAATTGCAAATTTCCTTGGTTTCCATGGAGTAAGAGCCGTTGCTGGGCACGTGATCTTGACATCATTGATTATTCATTTGTGGCTACAGCCAAAAGGATTGGTCGGAGAGCAACGCGGTTTGCACCATTCGATTTCTCGTCACAAAATACGTCGGATTAGCCTCTTACCAGCAGCATTGGAACAGTTTTTCCACTTTTGGATTTTTGCCTGGTCATTTTGCTAATTGAAATCGGCTACATTAACTATGTACAATCGCGACTGGTCATTACTATATTCAACTTTTCATTATAAGTTATGTGCCCTTCGGTAGCCCAGACGACGTCAAATCTTTGGGTCAAGCCCATTTAACTCACCCAACAAATGTCTTACTTCTAAGTCGAAGACAAACTCAATGTCTTTATCTACATGTAGAAAAACCACACCATTTGTATATAAAAAAAACACAAGGTACTTGAAACAATCCGCTGTAAAAAGTACAATTGAACACTGACCCACATCAATAAGGTGCCAAAGGATGCGCAATTGGGCCAGGCATCTCCAGCTGTTGAAAAATTGCAAATTTCCTTGGTTTCCATGGAGTAAGAGCCGTTGCTGGGCACGTGATCTTGACATCATTGATTATTCATTTGTGGCTACAGCCAAAAGTATTGGTCGGAGAGCAACGCGGTTTGCACCATTCGATTTCTCGTCACAAAATACGTCGGATTAGCCTCTTACCAGCAGCATTGGAACAGTTTTTCTTCTTTTGGATTTTTGCCTGGTCTTTTTGCGAATTGAAATCGGCTACATTAACTATGTACAATCGCGACTGGTCATTACTATATTCAACTTTTCATTATAAGTTATGTGCCCTTCGATAGCCCAGACGACGTCAAATCTTTGGGCCAAGCCCATTTAACTCACCCAGCAAATGTCTTACTTCTAAGTCGAAGACAAACTCAATGTCTTTATCTACATGTAGAAAAACCACACCATTTGTATGTAAAAAAAACACAAGGTACTTGACACAACCCGCTGTAAAAAGTACAATTGAACACTGACCCACATCAATAAGGTGCCAAAGGATGCGCAATTGGGCCAGGCATCTCCAGCTGTTGAAAAATTGCAAATTTCCTTGGTTTCCATGGAGTAAGAGCCGTTGCTGGGCACGTGATCTTGACATCATTGATTATTCATTTGTGGCTACAGCCAAAAGTATTGGTCGGAGAGCAACGCGGTTTGCACCATTCGATTTCTCGTCACAAAATACGTCGGATTAGCCTCTTACCAGCAGCATTGGAACAGTTTTTCCACTTTTGGATTTTTGCCTGGTCATTTTGCTAATTGAAATCGGCTACATTAACTATGTACAATCGCGACTGGTCATTACTATATTCAACATTTCATTATAAGTTATGTGCCCTTCGGTAGCCCAGACGACGTCAAATCTTTGGGCCAAGCCCATTTAACTCACCCAGCAAATGTCTTACTTCTAAGTCGAAGACAAACTCAATGTCTTTATCTACATGTAGAAAAACCACACCATTTGTATATAAAAAAAACACAAGGTACTTGATACAACCCGCTGTAAAAAGTACAATTAAACACTGACCCACATCAATAAGGTGCCAAAGGATGCGCAATTGGGCCAGGCATCTCCAGCTGTTGAAAAATTGCAAATTTCCTTGGTTTCCATGGAGTAAGAGCCGTTGCTGGGCACGTGATCTTGACATCATTGATTATTCATTTGTGGCTACAGCCAAAAGTATTGGTCGGAGAGCAACGCGGTTTGCACCATTCGATTTGTCGTCACAAAATACGTCGGATTAGCCTCTTACCAGCAGCATTGGAACAGTTTTTCTTCTTTTGGATTTTTGCCTGGTCTTTTTGCGAATTGAAATCGGCTACATTAACTATGTACAATCGCGACTGGTCATTACTATATTCAACTTTTCATTATAAGTTATGTGCCCTTCGATAGCCCAGACGACGTCAAATCTTTGGGCCAAGCCCATTTAACTCACCCAGCAAATGTCTTACTTCTAAGTCGAAGACAAACTCAATGTCTTTATCTACATGTAGAAAAACCACACCATTTGTATGTAAAAAAAACACAAGGTACTTGACACAACCCGCTGTAAAAAGTACAATTGAACACTGACCCACATCAATAAGGTGCCAAAGGATGCGCAATTGGGCCAGGCATCTCCAGCTGTTGAAAAATTGCAAATTTCCTTGGTTTCCATGGAGTAAGAGCCGTTGCTGGGCACGTGATCTTGACATCATTGATTATTCATTTGTGGCTACAGCCAAAAGTATTGGTCGGAGAGCAACGCGGTTTGCACCATTCGATTTCTCGTCACAAAATACGTCGGATTAGCCTCTTACCAGCAGCATTGGAACAGTTTTTCCACTTTTGGATTTTTGCCTGGTCATTTTGCTAATTGAAATCGGCTACATTAACTATGTACAATCGCGACTGGTCATTACTATATTCAACATTTCATTATAAGTTATGTGCCCTTCGGTAGCCCAGACGACGTCAAATCTTTGGGCCAAGCCCATTTAACTCACCCAGCAAATGTCTTACTTCTAAGTCGAAGACAAACTCAATGTCTTTATCTACATGTAGAAAAACCACACCATTTGTATATAAAAAAAACACAAGGTACTTGATACAACCCGCTGTAAAAAGTACAATTGAACACTGACCCACATCAATAAGGTGCCAAAGGATGCGCAATTGGGCCAGGCATCTCCAGCTGTTGAAAAATTGCAAATTTCCTTGGTTTCCATGGAGTAAGAGCCGTTGCTGGGCACGTGATTCTTGACATCATTGATTATTCATTTGTGGCTACAGCCAAAAGTATTGGTCGGAGAGCAACGCGGTTTGCACCATTCGATTTCTCGTCACAAAATACGTCGGATTAGCCTCTTACCAGCAGCATTGGAACAGTTTTTCCACTTTTGGATTTTTGCCTGGTCTTTTTGCTAATTGAAATCGGGTACATTAGCTATGTACAATCGCGACTGGTCATTACTATATTCAATTTTTCATTATAAGTTATTTGCCCTTCGGTAGCCCAGACGACGTCAAATCTTTGGGCCAAGCCCATTTAACTCACCCAGCAAATGTCTTACTTCTAAGTCGAAGACAAACTCAATGTCTTTATCTACATGTAGAAAAACCACACCATTTGTATATAAAAAAAACACAAGGTACTTGATACAATCCGCTGTAAAAAGTACAATTGAACACTGACCCACATCAATAAGGTGCCAAAGGATGCGCAATTGGGCCAGGCATCTCCAGCTGTTGAAAAATTGCAAATTTCCTTGGTTTCCATGGAGTAAGAGCCGTTGCTGGGCACGTGATCTTGACATCATTGATTATTCATTTGTGGCTACAGCCAAAAGTATTCGTTGGAGAGCAACGCGGTTTGCACCATTCGATTTCTCGTCACAAAATACGTCGGATTAGCCTCTTACCAGCAGCATTGGAACAGTTTTTCTACTTTTGGATTTTTGCCTGGTCTTTTTGCGAATTGAAATCGGCTACATTAACTATGTACAATCGCGACTGGTCATTACTATATTCAACTTTTCATTATAAGTTATGTGCCCTTCGGTAGCCCAGACGACGTCAAATCTTTGGGCCAAGCCCATTTAACTCACCCAACAAATGTCTTACTTCTAAGTCGAAGACAAACTCAATGTCTTTATCTACATGTAGAAAAACCACACCATTTGTATATAAAAAAAACACAAGGTACTTGATACAATCCGCTGTAAAAAGTACAATTGAACACTGACCCACATCAATAAGGTGCCAAAGGATGCGCAATTGGGCCAGGCATCTCCAGCTGTTGAAAAATTGCAAATTTCCTTGGTTTCCATGGAGTTAGAGCCGTTGCTGGGCACGTGATCTTGACATCATTGATTATTCATTTGTGGCTACAGCCAAAAGTATTGGTTGGAGAGCAACGCGGTTTGCATCATTCGATTTTTCGTCACAAAATACGTCGGATTAGCCTCTTACCAGCAGCATTGGAACAGTTTTTCCACTTTTGGATTTTTGCCTGGTCTTTTTGCGAATTGAAATCGGCTACATTAACTATGTACAATCGCGACTGGTCATTACTATATTCAACTTTTCATTATAAGTTATGTGCCCTTCGGTAGCCCAGACGACGTCAAATCTTTGGGCCAAGCCCATTTAACTCACCCAGCAAATGTCTTACTTCTAAGTCGAAGACAAACTCAATGTCTTTATCTACATGTAGATAAACCACACCATTTGTATATAAAAAAAACACAAGGTACTTGATACAATCCGCTGTAAAAAGTACAATTGAACACTGACCCACATCAATAAGGTGCCAAAGGATGCGCAATTGGGCCAGGCATCTCCAGCTGTTGAAAAATTGCAAATTTCCTTGGTTTCCATGGAGTAAGAGCCGTTGCTGGGCACGTGATCTTGACATCATTGATTATTCATTTGTGGCTACAGCCAAAAGTATTGGTTGGAGAGCAACGCGGTTTGCACCATTCGATTTCTGGTCACAAAATACGTCGGATTAGCCTCTTACCAGCAGCATTGGAACAGTTTTTCCACTTTTGGATTTTTGCCTGGTCTTTTTGCGAATTGAAATCGGCTACATTAACTATGTACAATCGCGACTGGTCATTAGTATATTCAACTTTTCATTATAAGTTATGTGCCCTTCGGTAGCCCAGACGACGTCAAATCTTTGGGCCAAGCCCATTTAACTCACCCAGCAAATGTCTTACTTCTAAGTCGAAGACAAACTCAATGTCTTTATCTACATGTAGAAAAACCACACCATTTGTATATAAAAAAAACACAAGGTACTTGATACAATCCGCTGAAAAAAGTACAATTGAACACTGACCCACATCAATAAGGTGCCAAAGGATGCGCAATTGGGCCAGGCATCTCCAGCTGTTGAAAAATTGCAAATTTCCTTGGTTTCCATGGAGTAAGAGCCGTTGCTGGGCACGTGATCTTGACATCATTGATTATTCATTTGTGGCTACAGCCAAAAGTATTGGTCGGAGAGCAACGCGGTTTGCACCATTCGATTTCTCGTCACAAAATACGTCGGATTAGCCTCTTACCAGCAGCATTGGAACAGTTTTTCCACTTTTGGATTTTTGCCTGGTCTTTTTGCTAATTGAAATCGGCTGCATTAACTATGTACAATCGCGACTGGTCATTACTATATTCAACTTTTCATTATAAGTTATGTGCCCTTCGGTAGCCCAGACGACGTCAAATCTTTGGGCCAAGCCCATTTAACTCACCCAACAAATGTCTTACTTCTAAGTCGAAGACAATCTCAATGTCTTTATCTACATGTAGAAAAACCACACCATTTGTATATAAAAAAAACAAAAGGTACTTGATACAATCCGCTGTAAAAAGTACAATTGAACACTGACCCACATCAATAAGGTGCCAAAGGATGCGCAATTGGGCCAGGCATCTCCAGCTGTTGAAAAATTGCAAATTTCCTTGGTTTCCATGGAGTAAGAGCCGTTGCTGGGCACGTGATCTTGACATCATTGATTATTCATTTGTGGCTACAGCCAAAAGTATTGGTCGGAGAGCAACGCGGTTTGCACCATTCGATTTCTCGTCACAAAATACGTCGGATTAGCCTCTTACCAGCAGCATTGGAACAGTTTTTCCACTTTTGGATTTTTGCCTGGTCATTTTGCTAATTGAAATCGGCTACTTTAACTATGTACAATCGCGACTGGTCATTACTATATTCAACATTTCATTATAAGTTATGTGCCCTTCGGTAGCCCAGACGACGTCAAATCTTTGGGCCAAGCCCATTTAACTCACCCAGCAAATGTCTTACTTCTAAGTCGAAGACAAACTCAATGTCTTTATCTACATGTAGAAAAACCACACCATTTGTATATAAAAAAAACACAAGGTACTTGATACAACCCGCTGTAAAAAGTACAATTGAACACTGACCCACATCAATAAGGTGCCAAAGGATGCGCAATTGGGCCAGGCATCTCCAGCTGTTGAAAAATTGCAAATTTCCTTGGTTTCCATGGAGTAAGAGCCGTTGCTGGGCACGTGATCTTGACATCATTGATTATTCATTTGTGGCTACAGCCAAAAGTATTGGTCGGAGAGCAACGCGGTTTGCACCATTCGATTTCTCGTCACAAAATACGTCGGATTAGCCTCTTACCAGCAGCATTGGAACAGTTTTTTCCACTTTTGGATTTTTGCCTGGTCATTTTGCTAATTGAAATCGGCTACATTAACTATGTACAATCGCGACTGGTCATTACTATATACAACTTTTCATTATAAGTTATGTGCCCTTCGGTAGCCCAGACGACGTCAAATCTTTGGGCCAAGCCCATTTAACTCACCCAGCAAATGTCTTACTTCTAAGTCGAAGACAAACTCAATGTCTTTATCTACATGTAGAAAAACCACACCATTTGTATATAAAAAAAACACAAGGTACTTGATACAATCCGCTGTAAAAAGTACAATTGAACACTGACCCACATCAATAAGGTGCCAAAGGATGCGCAATTGGGCCAGGCATCTCCAGCTGTTGAAAAATTGCAAATTTCCTTGGTTTCCATGGAGTAAGAGCCGTTGCTGGGCACGTGATCTTGACATCATTGATTATTCATTTGTGGCTACAGCCAAAAGTATTCGTTGGAGAGCAACGCGGTTTGCACCATTCGATTTCTCGTCACAAAATACGTCGGATTAGCCTCTTACCAGCAGCATTGGAACAGTTTTTCTACTTTTGGATTTTTGCCTGGTCTTTTTGCGAATTGAAATCGGCTACATTAACTATGTACAATCGCGACTGGTCATTACTATATTCAACTTTTCATTATAAGTTATGTGCCCTTCGGTAGCCCAGACGACGTCAAATCTTTGGGCCAAGCCCATTTAACTCACCCAACAAATGTCTTACTTCTAAGTCGAAGACAAACTCAATGTCTTTATCTACATGTAGAAAAACCACACCATTTGTATATAAAAAAAACACAAGGTACTTGATACAATCCGCTGTAAAAAGTACAATTGAACACTGACCCACATCAATAAGGTGCCAAAGGATGCGCAATTGGGCCAGGCATCTCCAGCTGTTGAAAAATTGCAAATTTCCTTGGTTTCCATGGAGTTAGAGCCGTTGCTGGGCACGTGATCTTGACATCATTGATTATTCATTTGTGGCTACAGCCAAAAGTATTGGTTGGAGAGCAACGCGGTTTGCATCATTCGATTTTTCGTCACAAAATACGTCGGATTAGCCTCTTACCAGCAGCATTGGAACAGTTTTTCCACTTTTGGATTTTTGCCTGGTCTTTTTGCGAATTGAAATCGGCTACATTAACTATGTACAATCGCGACTGGTCATTACTATATTCAACTTTTCATTATAAGTTATGTGCCCTTCGGTAGCCCAGACGACGTCAAATCTTTGGGCCAAGCCCATTTAACTCACCCAGCAAATGTCTTACTTCTAAGTCGAAGACAAACTCAATGTCTTTATCTACATGTAGATAAACCACACCATTTGTATATAAAAAAAACACAAGGTACTTGATACAATCCGCTGTAAAAAGTACAATTGAACACTGACCCACATCAATAAGGTGCCAAAGGATGCGCAATTGGGCCAGGCATCTCCAGCTGTTGAAAAATTGCAAATTTCCTTGGTTTCCATGGAGTAAGAGCCGTTGCTGGGCACGTGATCTTGACATCATTGATTATTCATTTGTGGCTACAGCCAAAAGTATTGGTTGGAGAGCAACGCGGTTTGCACCATTCGATTTCTGGTCACAAAATACGTCGGATTAGCCTCTTACCAGCAGCATTGGAACAGTTTTTCCACTTTTGGATTTTTGCCTGGTCTTTTTGCGAATTGAAATCGGCTACATTAACTATGTACAATCGCGACTGGTCATTAGTATATTCAACTTTTCATTATAAGTTATGTGCCCTTCGGTAGCCCAGACGACGTCAAATCTTTGGGCCAAGCCCATTTAACTCACCCAGCAAATGTCTTACTTCTAAGTCGAAGACAAACTCAATGTCTTTATCTACATGTAGAAAAACCACACCATTTGTATATAAAAAAAACACAAGGTACTTGATACAATCCGCTGTAAAAAGTACAATTGAACACTGACCCACATCAATAAGGTGCCAAAGGATGCGCAATTGGGCCAGGCATCTCCAGCTGTTGAAAAATTGCAAATTTCCTTGGTTTCCATGGAGTAAGAGCCGTTGCTGGGCACGTGATCTTGACATCATTGATTATTCATTTGTGGCTACAGCCAAAAGTATTGGTCGGAGAGCAACGCGGTTTGCACCATTCGATTTCTCGTCACAAAATACGTCGGATTAGCCTCTTACCAGCAGCATTGGAACAGTTTTTCCACTTTTGGATTTTTGCCTGGTCTTTTTGCTAATTGAAATCGGCTGCATTAACTATGTACAATCGCGACTGGTCATTACTATATTCAACTTTTCATTATAAGTTATGTGCCCTTCGGTAGCCCAGACGACGTCAAATCTTTGGGCCAAGCCCATTTAACTCACCCAGCAAATGTCTTACTTCTAATTCGAAGACAAACTCAATGTCTTTATCTACATGTAGAAAAACCACACCATTTGTATATAAAAAAAACACAAGGTACTTGATACAATCCGCTGTAAAAAGTACAATTGAACACTGACCCACATCAATAAGGTGCCAAAGGATGCGCAATTGGGCCAGGCATCTCCAGCTGTTGAAAAATTGCAAATTTCCTTGGTTTCCATGGAGTAAGAGCCGTTGCTGGGCACGTGATCTTGACATCATTGATTATTCATTTGTGGCTACAGCCAAAAGTATTGGTCGGAGAGCAACGCGGTTTGCACCATTCGATTTCTCGTCACAAAATACGTCGGATTAGCCTCTTACCAGCAGCATTGGAACAGTTTTTCCACTTTTGGATTTTTGCCTGGTCATTTTGCTAATTGAAATCGGCTACATTAACTATGTACAATCGCGACTGGTCATTACTATATACAACTTTTCATTATAAGTTATGTGCCCTTCGGTAGCCCAGACGACGTCAAATCTTTGGGCCAAGCCCATTTAACTCACCCAACAAATGTCTTACTTCTAAGTCGAAGACAAACTCAATGTCTTTATCTACATGTAGAAAAACCACACCATTTGTATATAAAAAAACAAAAGGTACTTGATACAATCCGCTGTAAAAAGTACAATTGAACACTGACCCACATCAATAAGGTGCCAAAAGATACGCAATTGGGCCAGGCATCTCCAGCTGTTGAAAAATTGCAAATTTGTATGGTTTCCATGGAGTAAGAGCCGTTGCTGGGCACGTGATCTTGACATCATTGATTATTCATTTGTGGCTACAGCCAAAAGTATTGGTCGGAGAGCAACGCGGTTTGCACCATTCGATTTCTCGTCACAAAATACGTCGGATTAGCCTCTTACCAGCAGCATTGGAACAGTTTTTCCACTTTTGGATTTTTGCCTGGTCTTTTTGCTAATTGAAATCGGCTGCATTAACTATGTACAATCGCGACTGGTCATTACTATATTCAACTTTTCATTATAAGTTATGTGCCCTTCGGTAGCCCAGACGACGTCAAATCTTTGGGCCAAGCCCATTTAACTCACCCAACAAATGTCTTACTTCTAAGTCGAAGACAATCTCAATGTCTTTATCTACATGTAGAAAAACCACACCATTTGTATATAAAAAAAACAAAAGGTACTTGATACAATCCGCTGTAAAAAGTACAATTGAACACTGACCCACATCAATAAGGTGCCAAAGGATGCGCAACTGGGCCAGGCATCTCCAGCTGTTGAAAAATTGCAAATTTCCTTGGTTTCCATGGAGTAAGAGCCGTTGCTGGGCACGTGATCTTGACATCATTGATTATTCATTTGTGGCTACAGCCAAAAGTATTGGTCGGAGAGCAACGCGGTTTGCACCATTCGATTTCTCGTCACAAAATACGTCGGATTAGCCTCTTACCAGCAGCATTGGAACAGTTTTTCCACTTTTGGATTTTTGCCTGGTCATTTTGCTAATTGAAATCGGCTACTTTAACTATGTACAATCGCGACTGGTCATTACTATATTCAACATTTCATTATAAGTTATGTGCCCTTCGGTAGCCCAGACGACGTCAAATCTTTGGGCCAAGCCCATTTAACTCACCCAGCAAATGTCTTACTTCTAAGTCGAAGACAAACTCAATGTCTTTATCTACATGTAGAAAAACCACACCATTTGTATATAAAAAAAACACAAGGTACTTGATACAACCCGCTGTAAAAAGTACAATTGAACACTGACCCACATCAATAAGGTGCCAAAGGATGCGCAATTGGGCCAGGCATCTCCAGCTGTTGAAAAATTGCAAATTTCCTTGGTTTCCATGGAGTAAGAGCCGTTGCTGGGCACGTGATCTTGACATCATTTATTATTCATTTGTGGCTACAGCCAAAAGTATTGGTCGGAGAGCAACGCGGTTTGCACCATTCGATTTCTCGTCACAAAATACGTCGGATTAGCCTCTTACCAGCAGCATTGGAACAGTTTTTCCACTTTTGGATTTTTGCCTGGTCTTTTTGCTAATTGAAATCGGCTGCATTAACTATGTACAATCGCGACTGGTCATTACTATATTCAACTTTTCATTATAAGTTATGTGCCCTTCGGTAGCCCAGACGACGTCAAATCTTTGGGCCAAGCCCATTTAACTCACCCAACAAATGTCTTACTTCTAAGTCGAAGACAATCTCAATGTCTTTATCTACATGTAGAAAAACCACACCATTTGTATATAAAAAAAACAAAAGGTACTTGATACAATCCGCTGTAAAAAGTACAATTGAACACTGACCCACATCAATAAGGTGCCAAAGGATGCGCAATTGGGCCAGGCATCTCCAGCTGTTGAAAAATTGCAAATTTCCTTGGTTTCCATGGAGTAAGAGCCGTTGCTGGGCACGTGATCTTGACATCATTGATTATTCATTTGTGGCTACAGCCAAAAGTATTGGTCGGAGAGCAACGCGGTTTGCACCATTCGATTTCTCGTCACAAAATACGTCGGATTAGCCTCTTACCAGCAGCATTGGAACAGTTTTTCCACTTTTGGATTTTTGCCTGGTCATTTTGCTAATTGAAATCGGCTACTTTAACTATGTACAATCGCGACTGGTCATTACTATATTCAACATTTCATTATAAGTTATGTGCCCTTCGGTAGCCCAGACGACGTCAAATCTTTGGGCCAAGCCCATTTAACTCACCCAGCAAATGTCTTACTTCTAAGTCGAAGACAAACTCAATGTCTTTATCTACATGTAGAAAAACCACACCATTTGTATATAAAAAAAACACAAGGTACTTGATACAACCCGCTGTAAAAAGTACAATTGAACACTGACCCACATCAATAAGGTGCCAAAGGATGCGCAATTGGGCCAGGCATCTCCAGCTGTTGAAAAATTGCAAATTTCCTTGGTTTCCATGGAGTAAGAGCCGTTGCTGGGCACGTGATCTTGACATCATTGATTATTCATTTGTGGCTACAGCCAAAAGTATTGGTCGGAGAGCAACGCGGTTTGCACCATTCGATTTCTCGTCACAAAATACGTCGGATTAGCCTCTTACCAGCAGCATTGGAACAGTTTTTCCACTTTTGGATTTTTGCCTGGTCATTTTGCTAATTGAAATCGGCTACTTTAACTATGTACAATCGCGACTGGTCATTACTATATTCAACATTTCATTATAAGTTATGTGCCCTTCGGTAGCCCAGACGACGTCAAATCTTTGGGCCAAGCCCATTTAACTCACCCAGCAAATGTCTTACTTCTAAGTCGAAGACAAACTCAATGTCTTTATCTACATGTAGAAAAACCACACCATTTGTATATAAAAAAAACACAAGGTACTTGATACAACCCGCTGTAAAAAGTACAATTGAACACTGACCCACATCAATAAGGTGCCAAAGGATGCGCAATTGGGCCAGGCATCTCCAGCTGTTGAAAAATTGCAAATTTCCTTGGTTTCCATGGAGTAAGAGCCGTTGCTGGGCACGTGATCTTGACATCATTGATTATTCATTTGTGGCTACAGCCAAAAGTATTGGTCGGAGAGCAACGCGGTTTGCACCATTCGATTTCTCGTCACAAAATACGTCGGATTAGCCTCTTACCAGCAGCATTGGAACAGTTTTTTCACTTTTGGATTTTTGCCTGGTCATTTTGCTAATTGAAATCGGCTACTTTAACTATGTACAATCGCGACTGGTCATTACTATATTCAACATTTCATTATAAGTTATGTGCCCTTCGGTAGCCCAGACGACGTCAAATCTTTGGGCCAAGCCCATTTAACTCACCCAGCAAATGTCTTACTTCTAAGTCGAAGACAAACTCAATGTCTTTATCTACATGTAGAAAAACCACACCATTTGTATATAAAAAAAACACAAGGTACTTGATACAACCCGCTGTAAAAAGTACAATTGAACACTGACCCACATCAATAAGGTGCCAAAGGATGCGCAATTGGGCCAGGCATCTCCAGCTGTTGAAAAATTGCAAATTTCCTTGGTTTCCATGGAGTAAGAGCCGTTGCTGGGCACGTGATCTTGACATCATTGATTATTCATTTGTGGCTACAGCCAAAAGTATTGGTCGGAGAGCAACGCGGTTTGCACCATTCGATTTCTCGTCACAAAATACGTCGGATTAGCCTCTTACCAGCAGCATTGGAACAGTTTTTCCACTTTTGGATTTTTGCCTGGTCATTTTGCTAATTGAAATCGGCTACTTTAACTATGTACAATCGCGACTGGTCATTACTATATACAACTTTTCATTATAAGTTATGTGCCCTTCGGTAGCCCAGACGACGTCAAATCTTTGGGCCAAGCCCATTTAACTCACCCAACAAATGTCTTACTTCTAAGTCGAAGACAAACTCAATGTCTTTATCTACATGTAGAAAAACCACACCATTTGTATATAAAAAAACAAAAGGTACTTGATACAATCCGCTGTAAAAAGTACAATTGAACACTGACCCACATCAATAAGGTGCCAAAAGATACGCAATTGGGCCAGGCATCTCCAGCTGTTGAAAAATTGCAAATTTGTATGGTTTCCATGGAGTAAGAGCCGTTGCTGGGCACGTGATCTTGACATCATTGATTATTCATTTGTGGCTACAGCCAAAAGTAATGGTCGGAGAGCAACGCGGTTTGCACCATTCGATTTCTCGTCACAAAATACGTCGGATTAGCCTCTTACCAGCAGCATTGGAACAGTTTTTCCACTTTTGGATTTTTGCCTGGTCTTTTTGCTAATTGAAATCGGCGGCATTAACTATGTACAATCGCGACTGGTCATTACTATATTCAACTTTTCATTATAAGTTATGTGCCCTTCGGTAGCCCAGACGACGTCAAATCTTTGGGCCAAGCCCATTTAACTCACCCAACAAATGTCTTACTTCTAAGTCGAAGACAATCTCAATGTCTTTATCTACATGTAGAAAAACCACACCATTTGTATATAAAAAAAACAAAAGGTACTTGATACAATCCGCTGTAAAAAGTACAATTGAACACTGACCCACATCAATAAGGTGCCAAAGGATGCGCAATTGGGCCAGGCATCTCCAGCTGTTGAAAAATTGCAAATTTCCTTGGTTTCCATGGAGTAAGAGCCGTTGCTGGGCACGTGATCTTGACATCATTGATTATTCATTTGTGGCTACAGCCAAAAGTATTGGTCGGAGAGCAACGCGGTTTGCACCATTCGATTTCTCGTCACAAAATACGTCGGATTAGCCTCTTACCAGCAGCATTGGAACAGTTTTTCCACTTTTGGATTTTTGCCTGGTCATTTTGCTAATTGAAATCGGCTACTTTAACTATGTACAATCGCGACTGGTCATTACTATATTCAACATTTCATTATAAGTTATGTGCCCTTCGGTAGCCCAGACGACGTCAAATCTTTGGGCCAAGCCCATTTAACTCACCCAGCAAATGTCTTACTTCTAAGTCGAAGACAAACTCAATGTCTTTATCTACATGTAGAAAAACCACACCATTTGTATATAAAAAAAACACAAGGTACTTGATACAACCCGCTGTAAAAAGTACAATTGAACACTGACCCACATCAATAAGGTGCCAAAGGATGCGCAATTGGGCCAGGCATCTCCAGCTGTTGAAAAATTGCAAATTTCCTTGGTTTCCATGGAGTAAGAGCCGTTGCTGGGCACGTGATCTTGACATCATTGATTATTCATTTGTGGCTACAGCCAAAAGTATTGGTCGGAGAGCAACGCGGTTTGCACCATTCGATTTCTCGTCACAAAATACGTCGGATTAGCCTCTTACCAGCAGCATTGGAACAGTTTTTCCACTTTTGGATTTTTGCCTGGTCTTTTTGCTAATTGAAATCGGCTACTTTAACTATGTACAATCGCGACTGGTCATTACTATATTCAACATTTCATTATAAGTTATGTGCCCTTCGGTAGCCCAGACGACGTCAAATCTTTGGGCCAAGCCCATTTAACTCACCCAGCAAATGTCTTACTTCTAAGTCGAAGACAAACTCAATGTCTTTATCTACATGTAGAAAAACCACA
Source organism: Liolophura sinensis (assembly GCF_032854445.1). NCBI lineage: Eukaryota > Metazoa > Mollusca > Polyplacophora > Chitonida > Chitonidae > Liolophura > Liolophura sinensis. The sequence goes on from NW_027017966.1 coordinate 206,144, forward strand.
CCATTTGTATATAAAAAAAACACAAGGTACTTGATACAACCCGCTGTAAAAAGTACAATTGAACACTGACCCACATCAATAAGGTGCCAAAGGATGCGCAATTGGGCCAGGCATCTCCAGCTGTTGAAAAATTGCAAATTTCCTTGGTTTCCATGGAGTAAGAGCCGTTGCTGGGCACGTGATCTTGACATCATTGATTATTCATTTGTGGCTACAGCCAAAAGTATTGGTCGGAGAGCAACGCGGTTTGCACCATTCGATTTCTCGTCACAAAATACGTCGGATTAGCCTCTTACCAGCAGCATTGGAACAGTTTTTCCACTTTTGGATTTTTGCCTGGTCATTTTGCTAATTGAAATCGGCTACATTAACTATGTACAATCGCGACTGGTCATTACTATATTCAACATTTCATTATAAGTTATGTGCCCTTCGGTAGCCCAGACGACGTCAAATCTTTGGGCCAAGCCCATTTAACTCACCCAGCAAATGTCTTACTTCTAAGTCGAAGACAAACTCAATGTCTTTATCTACATGTAGAAAAACCACACCATTTGTATATAAAAAAAACACAAGGTACTTGATACAATCCGCTGTAAAAAGTACAATTGAACACTGACCCACATCAATAAGGTGCCAAAGGATGCGCAATTGGGCCAGGCATCTCCAGCTGTTGAAAAATTGCAAATTTCCTTGGTTTCCATGGAGTAAGAGCCGTTGCTGGGCACGTGATCTTGACATCATTGATTATTCATTTGTGGCTACAGCCAAAAGTATTGGTCGGAGAGCAACGCGGTTTGCACCATTCGATTTCTCGTCACAAAATACGTCGGATTAGCTTCTTACCAGCAGCATTGGAACAGTTTTTCCACTTTTGGATTTTTGCCTGGTCTTTTTGCTAATTGAAATCGGCTGCATTAACTATGTACAATCGCGACTGGTCATTACTATATTCAACTTTTCATTATAAGTTATGTGCCCTTCGGTAGCCCAGACGACGTCAAATCTTTGGGCCAAGCCCATTTAACTCACCCAACAAATGTCTTACTTCTAAGTCGAAGACAATCTCAATGTCTTTATCTACATGTAGAAAAACCACACCATTTGTATATAAAAAAAACAAAAGGTACTTGATACAATCCGCTGTAAAAAGTACAATTGAACACTGACCCACATCAATAAGGTGCCAAAGGATGCGCAATTGGGCCAGGCATCTCCAGCTGTTGAAAAATTGCAAATTTCCTTGGTTTCCATGGAGTAAGAGCCGTTGCTGGGCACGTGATCTTGACATCATTGATTATTCATTTGTGGCTACAGCCAAAAGTATTGGTCGGAGAGCAACGCGGTTTGCACCATTCGATTTCTCGTCACAAAATACGTCGGATTAGCCTCTTACCAGCAGCATTGGAACAGTTTTTCCACTTTTGGATTTTTGCCTGGTCTTTTTGCTAATTGAAATCGGCTGCATTAACTATGTACAATCGCGACTGGTCATTACTATATTCAACTTTTCATTATAAGTTATGTGCCCTTCGGTAGCCCAGACGACGTCAAATCTTTGGGCCAAGCCCATTTAACTCACCCAACAAATGTCTTACTTCTAAGTCGAAGACAATCTCAATGTCTTTATCTACATGTAGAAAAACCACACCATTTGTATATAAAAAAAACAAAAGGTACTTGATACAATCCGCTGTAAAAAGTACAATTGAACACTGACCCACATCAATAAGGTGCCAAAGGATGCGCAATTGGGCCAGGCATCTCCAGCTGTTGAAAAATTGCAAATTTCCTTGGTTTCCATGGAGTAAGAGCCGTTGCTGGGCACGTGATCTTGACATCATTGATTATTCATTTGTGGCTACAGCCAAAAGTATTGGTCGGAGAGCAACGCGGTTTGCACCATTCGATTTCTCGTCACAAAATACGTCGGATTAGCCTCTTACCAGCAGCATTGGAACAGTTTTTCCACTTTTGGATTTTTGCCTGGTCATTTTGCTAATTGAAATCGGCTACTTTAACTATGTACAATCGCGACTGGTCATTACTATATTCAACATTTCATTATAAGTTATGTGCCCTTCGGTAGCCCAGACGACGTCAAATCTTTGGGCCAAGCCCATTTAACTCACCCAGCAAATGTCTTACTTCTAAGTCGAAGACAAACTCAATGTCTTTATCTACATGTAGAAAAACCACACCATTTGTATATAAAAAAAACACAAGGTACTTGATACAACCCGCTGTAAAAAGTACAATTGAACACTGACCCACATCAATAAGGTGCCAAAGGATGCGCAATTGGGCCAGGCATCTCCAGCTGTTGAAAAATTGCAAATTTCCTTGGTTTCCATGGAGTAAGAGCCGTTGCTGGGCACGTGATCTTGACATCATTGATTATTCATTTGTGGCTACAGCCAAAAGTATTGGTCGGAGAGCAACGCGGTTTGCACCATTCGATTTCTCGTCACAAAATACGTCGGATTAGCCTCTTACCAGCAGCATTGGAACAGTTTTTCCACTTTTGGATTTTTGCCTGGTCTTTTTGCTAATTGAAATCGGCTACTTTAACTATGTACAATCGCGACTGGTCATTACTATATTCAACATTTCATTATAAGTTATGTGCCCTTCGGTAGCCCAGACGACGTCAAATCTTTGGGCCAAGCCCATTTAACTCACCCAGCAAATGTCTTACTTCTAAGTCGAAGACAAACTCAATGTCTTTATCTACATGTAGAAAAACCACACCATTTGTATATAAAAAAAACACAAGGTACTTGATACAACCCGCTGTAAAAAGTACAATTGAACACTGACCCACATCAATAAGGTGCCAAAGGATGCGCAATTGGGCCAGGCATCTCCAGCTGTTGAAAAATTGCAAATTTCCTTGGTTTCCATGGAGTAAGAGCCGTTGCTGGGCACGTGATCTTGACATCATTGATTATTCATTTGTGGCTACAGCCAAAAGTATTGGTCGGAGAGCAACGCGGTTTGCACCATTCGATTTCTCGTCACAAAATACGTCGGATTAGCCTCTTACCAGCAGCATTGGAACAGTTTTTCCACTTTTGGATTTTTGCCTGGTCATTTTGCTAATTGAAATCGGCTACATTAACTATGTACAATCGCGACTGGTCATTACTATATTCAACATTTCATTATAAGTTATGTGCCCTTCGGTAGCCCAGACGACGTCAAATCTTTGGGCCAAGCCCATTTAACTCACCCAGCAAATGTCTTACTTCTAAGTCGAAGACAAACTCAATGTCTTTATCTACATGTAGAAAAACCACACCATTTGTATATAAAAAAAACACAAGGTACTTGATACAATCCGCTGTAAAAAGTACAATTGAACACTGACCCACATCAATAAGGTGCCAAAGGATGCGCAATTGGGCCAGGCATCTCCAGCTGTTGAAAAATTGCAAATTTCCTTGGTTTCCATGGAGTAAGAGCCGTTGCTGGGCACGTGATCTTGACATCATTGATTATTCATTTGTGGCTACAGCCAAAAGTATTGGTCGGAGAGCAACGCGGTTTGCACCATTCGATTTCTCGTCACAAAATACGTCGGATTAGCTTCTTACCAGCAGCATTGGAACAGTTTTTCCACTTTTGGATTTTTGCCTGGTCTTTTTGCTAATTGAAATCGGCTGCATTAACTATGTACAATCGCGACTGGTCATTACTATATTCAACTTTTCATTATAAGTTATGTGCCCTTCGGTAGCCCAGACGACGTCAAATCTTTGGGCCAAGCCCATTTAACTCACCCAACAAATGTCTTACTTCTAAGTCGAAGACAATCTCAATGTCTTTATCTACATGTAGAAAAACCACACCATTTGTATATAAAAAAAACAAAAGGTACTTGATACAATCCGCTGTAAAAAGTACAATTGAACACTGACCCACATCAATAAGGTGCCAAAGGATGCGCAATTGGGCCAGGCATCTCCAGCTGTTGAAAAATTGCAAATTTCCTTGGTTTCCATGGAGTAAGAGCCGTTGCTGGGCACGTGATCTTGACATCATTGATTATTCATTTGTGGCTACAGCCAAAAGTATTGGTCGGAGAGCAACGCGGTTTGCACCATTCGATTTCTCGTCACAAAATACGTCGGATTAGCCTCTTACCAGCAGCATTGGAACAGTTTTTCCACTTTTGGATTTTTGCCTGGTCATTTTGCTAATTGAAATCGGCTACTTTAACTATGTACAATCGCGACTGGTCATTACTATATTCAACATTTCATTATAAGTTATGTGCCCTTCGGTAGCCCAGACGACGTCAAATCTTTGGGCCAAGCCCATTTAACTCACCCAGCAAATGTCTTACTTCTAAGTCGAAGACAAACTCAATGTCTTTATCTACATGTAGAAAAACCACACCATTTGTATATAAAAAAAACACAAGGTACTTGATACAACCCGCTGTAAAAAGTACAATTGAACACTGACCCACATCAATAAGGTGCCAAAGGATGCGCAATTGGGCCAGGCATCTCCAGCTGTTGAAAAATTGCAAATTTCCTTGGTTTCCATGGAGTAAGAGCCGTTGCTGGGCACGTGATCTTGACATCATTGATTATTCATTTGTGGCTACAGCCAAAAGTATTGGTCGGAGAGCAACGCGGTTTGCACCATTCGATTTCTCGTCACAAAATACGTCGGATTAGCCTCTTACCAGCAGCATTGGAACAGTTTTTCCACTTTTGGATTTTTGCCTGGTCTTTTTGCTAATTGAAATCGGCTACTTTAACTATGTACAATCGCGACTGGTCATTACTATATTCAACATTTCATTATAAGTTATGTGCCCTTCGGTAGCCCAGACGACGTCAAATCTTTGGGCCAAGCCCATTTAACTCACCCAGCAAATGTCTTACTTCTAAGTCGAAGACAAACTCAATGTCTTTATCTACATGTAGAAAAACCACACCATTTGTATATAAAAAAAACACAAGGTACTTGATACAACCCGCTGTAAAAAGTACAATTGAACACTGACCCACATCAATAAGGTGCCAAAGGATGCGCAATTGGGCCAGGCATCTCCAGCTGTTGAAAAATTGCAAATTTCCTTGGTTTCCATGGAGTAAGAGCCGTTGCTGGGCACGTGATCTTGACATCATTGATTATTCATTTGTGGCTACAGCCAAAAGTATTGGTCGGAGAGCAACGCGGTTTGCACCATTCGATTTCTCGTCACAAAATACGTCGGATTAGCCTCTTACCAGCAGCATTGGAACAGTTTTTCCACTTTTGGATTTTTGCCTGGTCATTTTGCTAATTGAAATCGGCTACATTAACTATGTACAATCGCGACTGGTCATTACTATATTCAACATTTCATTATAAGTTATGTGCCCTTCGGTAGCCCAGACGACGTCAAATCTTTGGGCCAAGCCCATTTAACTCACCCAGCAAATGTCTTACTTCTAAGTCGAAGACAAACTCAATGTCTTTATCTACATGTAGAAAAACCACACCATTTGTATATAAAAAAAACACAAGGTACTTGATACAATCCGCTGTAAAAAGTACAATTGAACACTGACCCACATCAATAAGGTGCCAAAGGATGCGCAATTGGGCCAGGCATCTCCAGCTGTTGAAAAATTGCAAATTTCCTTGGTTTCCATGGAGTAAGAGCCGTTGCTGGGCACGTGATCTTGACATCATTGATTATTCATTTGTGGCTACAGCCAAAAGTATTGGTCGGAGAGCAACGCGGTTTGCACCATTCGATTTCTCGTCACAAAATACGTCGGATTAGCTTCTTACCAGCAGCATTGGAACAGTTTTTCCACTTTTGGATTTTTGCCTGGTCTTTTTGCTAATTGAAATCGGCTGCATTAACTATGTACAATCGCGACTGGTCATTACTATATTTAACTTTTCATTATAAGTTATGTGCCCTTCGGTAGCCCAGACGACGTCAAATCTTTGGGCCAAGCCCATTTAACTCACCCAACAAATGTCTTACTTCTAAGTCGAAGACAATCTCAATGTCTTTATCTACATGTAGAAAAACCACACCATTTGTATATAAAAAAAACACAAGGTACTTGATACAATCCGCTGTAAAATGTACAATTGAACACTGACCCACATCAATAAGGTGCCAAAGGATGCGCAATTGGGCCAGGCATCTCCAGCTGTTGAAAAATTGCAAATTTCCTTGGTTTCCATGGAGTAAGAGCCGTTGCTGGGCACGTGATCTTGACATCATTGATTATTCATTTGTGGCTACAGCCAAAAGTATTGGTCGGAGAGCAACGCGGTTTGCACCATTCGATTTCTCGTCACAAAATACGTCGGATTAGCTTCTTACCAGCAGCATTGGAACAGTTTTTCCACTTTTGGATTTTTGCCTGGTCTTTTTGCTAATTGAAATCGGCTGCATTAACTATGTACAATCGCGACTGGTCATTACTATATTCAACTTTTCATTATAAGTTATGTGCCCTTCGGTAGCCCAGACGACGTCAAATCTTTGGGCCAAGCCCATTTAACTCACCCAGCAAATGTCTTACTTCTAAGTCGAAGACAAACTCAATGTCTTTATCTACATGTAGAAAAACCACACCATTTGTATATAAAAAAATCACAAGGTACTTGATACAACCCGCTGTAAAAAGTACAATTGAACACTGACCCACATCAATAAGGTGCCAAAGGATGCGCAATTGGGCCAGGCATCTCCAGCTGTTGAAAAATTGCAAATTTCCTTGGTTTCCATGGAGTAAGAGCCGTTGCTGGGCACGTGATCTTGACATCATTGATTATTCATTTGTGGCTACAGCCAAAAGTATTGGTCGGAGAGCAACGCGGTTTGCACCATTCGATTTCTCGTCACAAAATACGTCGGATTAGCCTCTTACCAGCAGCATTGGAACAGTTTTTCCACTTTTGGATTTTTGCCTGGTCATTTTGCTAATTGAAATCGGCTACATTAACTATGTACAATCGCGACTGGTCATTACTATATTCAACATTTCATTATAAGTTATGTGCCCTTCGGTAGCCCAGACGACGTCAAATCTTTGGGCCAAGCCCATTTAACTCACCCAGCAAATGTCTTACTTCTAAGTCGAAGACAAACTCCAATGTCTTTATCTACATGTAGAAAAACCACACCATTTGTATATAAAAAAAACACAAGGTACTTGATACAATCCGCTGTAAAAAGTACAATTGAACACTGACCCACATCAATAAGGTGCCAAAGGATGCGCAATTGGGCCAGGCATCTCCAGCTGTTGAAAAATTGCAAATTTCCTTGGTTTCCATGGAGTAAGAGCCGTTGCTGGGCACGTGATCTTGACATCATTGATTATTCATTTGTGGCTACAGCCAAAAGTATTGGTCGGAGAGCAACGCGGTTTGCACCATTCGATTTCTCGTCACAAAATACGTCGGATTAGCCTCTTACCAGCAGCATTGGAACAGTTTTTCCACTTTGGATTTTTGCCTGGTCTTTTTGCTAATTGAAATCGGCTGCATTAACTATGTACAATCGCGACTGGTCATTACTATATTCAACTTTTCATTATAAGTTATGTGCCCTTCGGTAGCCCAGACGACGTCAAATCTTTGGGCCAAGCCCATTTAACTCACCCAACAAATGTCTTACTTCTAAGTCGAAGACAATCTCAATGTCTTTATCTACATGTAGAAAAACCACACCATTTGTATATAAAAAAAACAAAAGGTACTTGATACAATCCGCTGTAAAAAGTACAATTGAACACTGACCCACATCAATAAGGTGCCAAAGGATGCGCAATTGGGCCAGGCATCTCCAGCTGTTGAAAAATTGCAAATTTCCTTGGTTTCCATGGAGTAAGAGCCGTTGCTGGGCACGTGATCTTGACATCATTGATTATTCATTTGTGGCTACAGCCAAAAGTATTGGTCGGAGAGCAACGCGGTTTGCACCATTCGATTTCTCGTCACAAAATACGTCGGATTAGCCTCTTACCAGCAGCATTGGAACAGTTTTTCCACTTTTGGATTTTTGCCTGGTCATTTTGCTAATTGAAATCGGCTACTTTAACTATGTACAATCGCGACTGGTCATTACTATATTCAACATTTCATTATAAGTTATGTGCCCTTCGGTAGCCCAGACGACGTCAAATCTTTGGGCCAAGCCCATTTAACTCACCCAGCAAATGTCTTACTTCTAAGTCGAAGACAAACTCAATGTCTTTATCTACATGTAGAAAAACCACACCATTTGTATATAAAAAAAACACAAGGTACTTGATACAACCCGCTGTAAAAAGTACAATTGAACACTGACCCACATCAATAAGGTGCCAAAGGATGCGCAATTGGGCCAGGCATCTCCAGCTGTTGAAAAATTGCAAATTTCCTTGGTTTCCATGGAGTAAGAGCCGTTGCTGGGCACGTGATCTTGACATCATTGATTATTCATTTGTGGCTACAGCCAAAAGTATTGGTCGGAGAGCAACGCGGTTTGCACCATTCGATTTCTCGTCACAAAATACGTCGGATTAGCCTCTTACCAGCAGCATTGGAACAGTTTTTTCACTTTTGGATTTTTGCCTGGTCATTTTGCTAATTGAAATCGGCTACTTTAACTATGTACAATCGCGACTGGTCATTACTATATTCAACATTTCATTATAAGTTATGTGCCCTTCGGTAGCCCAGACGACGTCAAATCTTTGGGCCAAGCCCATTTAACTCACCCAGCAAATGTCTTACTTCTAAGTCGAAGACAAACTCAATGTCTTTATCTACATGTAGAAAAACCACACCATTTGTATATAAAAAAAACACAAGGTACTTGATACAACCCGCTGTAAAAAGTACAATTGAACACTGACCCACATCAATAAGGTGCCAAAGGATGCGCAATTGGGCCAGGCATCTCCAGCTGTTGAAAAATTGCAAATTTCCTTGGTTTCCATGGAGTAAGAGCCGTTGCTGGGCACGTGATCTTGACATCATTGATTATTCATTTGTGGCTACAGCCAAAAGTATTGGTCGGAGAGCAACGCGGTTTGCACCATTCGATTTCTCGTCACAAAATACGTCGGATTAGCCTCTTACCAGCAGCATTGGAACAGTTTTTCCACTTTTGGATTTTTGCCTGGTCATTTTGCTAATTGAAATCGGCTACTTTAACTATGTACAATCGCGACTGGTCATTACTATATACAACTTTTCATTATAAGTTATGTGCCCTTCGGTAGCCCAGACGACGTCAAATCTTTGGGCCAAGCCCATTTAACTCACCCAACAAATGTCTTACTTCTAAGTCGAAGACAAACTCAATGTCTTTATCTACATGTAGAAAAACCACACCATTTGTATATAAAAAAACAAAAGGTACTTGATACAATCCGCTGTAAAAAGTACAATTGAACACTGACCCACATCAATAAGGTGCCAAAAGATACGCAATTGGGCCAGGCATCTCCAGCTGTTGAAAAATTGCAAATTTGTATGGTTTCCATGGAGTAAGAGCCGTTGCTGGGCACGTGATCTTGACATCATTGATTATTCATTTGTGGCTACAGCCAAAAGTAATGGTCGGAGAGCAACGCGGTTTGCACCATTCGATTTCTCGTCACAAAATACGTCGGATTAGCCTCTTACCAGCAGCATTGGAACAGTTTTTCCACTTTTGGATTTTTGCCTGGTCTTTTTGCTAATTGAAATCGGCGGCATTAACTATGTACAATCGCGACTGGTCATTACTATATTCAACTTTTCATTATAAGTTATGTGCCCTTCGGTAGCCCAGACGACGTCAAATCTTTGGGCCAAGCCCATTTAACTCACCCAACAAATGTCTTACTTCTAAGTCGAAGACAATCTCAATGTCTTTATCTACATGTAGAAAAACCACACCATTTGTATATAAAAAAAACAAAAGGTACTTGATACAATCCGCTGTAAAAAGTACAATTGAACACTGACCCACATCAATAAGGTGCCAAAGGATGCGCAATTGGGCCAGGCATCTCCAGCTGTTGAAAAATTGCAAATTTCCTTGGTTTCCATGGAGTAAGAGCCGTTGCTGGGCACGTGATCTTGACATCATTGATTATTCATTTGTGGCTACAGCCAAAAGTATTGGTCGGAGAGCAACGCGGTTTGCACCATTCGATTTCTCGTCACAAAATACGTCGGATTAGCCTCTTACCAGCAGCATTGGAACAGTTTTTCCACTTTTGGATTTTTGCCTGGTCATTTTGCTAATTGAAATCGGCTACTTTAACTATGTACAATCGCGACTGGTCATTACTATATTCAACATTTCATTATAAGTTATGTGCCCTTCGGTAGCCCAGACGACGTCAAATCTTTGGGCCAAGCCCATTTAACTCACCCAGCAAATGTCTTACTTCTAAGTCGAAGACAAACTCAATGTCTTTATCTACATGTAGAAAAACCACACCATTTGTATATAAAAAAAACACAAGGTACTTGATACAACCCGCTGTAAAAAGTACAATTGAACACTGACCCACATCAATAAGGTGCCAAAGGATGCGCAATTGGGCCAGGCATCTCCAGCTGTTGAAAAATTGCAAATTTCCTTGGTTTCCATGGAGTAAGAGCCGTTGCTGGGCACGTGATCTTGACATCATTGATTATTCATTTGTGGCTACAGCCAAAAGTATTGGTCGGAGAGCAACGCGGTTTGCACCATTCGATTTCTCGTCACAAAATACGTCGGATTAGCCTCTTACCAGCAGCATTGGAACAGTTTTTCCACTTTTGGATTTTTGCCTGGTCTTTTTGCTAATTGAAATCGGCTACTTTAACTATGTACAATCGCGACTGGTCATTACTATATTCAACATTTCATTATAAGTTATGTGCCCTTCGGTAGCCCAGACGACGTCAAATCTTTGGGCCAAGCCCATTTAACTCACCCAGCAAATGTCTTACTTCTAAGTCGAAGACAAACTCAATGTCTTTATCTACATGTAGAAAAACCACACCATTTGTATATAAAAAAAACACAAGGTACTTGATACAACCCGCTGTAAAAAGTACAATTGAACACTGACCCACATCAATAAGGTGCCAAAGGATGCGCAATTGGGCCAGGCATCTCCAGCTGTTGAAAAATTGCAAATTTCCTTGGTTTCCATGGAGTAAGAGCCGTTGCTGGGCACGTGATCTTGACATCATTGATTATTCATTTGTGGCTACAGCCAAAAGTATTGGTCGGAGAGCAACGCGGTTTGCACCATTCGATTTCTCGTCACAAAATACGTCGGATTAGCCTCTTACCAGCAGCATTGGAACAGTTTTTCCACTTTTGGATTTTTGCCTGGTCATTTTGCTAATTGAAATCGGCTACATTAACTATGTACAATCGCGACTGGTCATTACTATATTCAACATTTCATTATAAGTTATGTGCCCTTCGGTAGCCCAGACGACGTCAAATCTTTGGGCCAAGCCCATTTAACTCACCCAGCAAATGTCTTACTTCTAAGTCGAAGACAAACTCAATGTCTTTATCTACATGTAGAAAAACCACACCATTTGTATATAAAAAAAACACAAGGTACTTGATACAATCCGCTGTAAAAAGTACAATTGAACACTGACCCACATCAATAAGGTGCCAAAGGATGCGCAATTGGGCCAGGCATCTCCAGCTGTTGAAAAATTGCAAATTTCCTTGGTTTCCATGGAGTAAGAGCCGTTGCTGGGCACGTGATCTTGACATCATTGATTATTCATTTGTGGCTACAGCCAAAAGTATTGGTCGGAGAGCAACGCGGTTTGCACCATTCGATTTCTCGTCACAAAATACGTCGGATTAGCTTCTTACCAGCAGCATTGGAACAGTTTTTCCACTTTTGGATTTTTGCCTGGTCTTTTTGCTAATTGAAATCGGCTGCATTAACTATGTACAATCGCGACTGGTCATTACTATATTCAACTTTTCATTATAAGTTATGTGCCCTTCGGTAGCCCAGACGACGTCAAATCTTTGGGCCAAGCCCATTTAACTCACCCAACAAATGTCTTACTTCTAAGTCGAAGACAATCTCAATGTCTTTATCTACATGTAGAAAAACCACACCATTTGTATATAAAAAAAACAAAAGGTACTTGATACAATCCGCTGTAAAAAGTACAATTGAACACTGACCCACATCAATAAGGTGCCAAAGGATGCGCAATTGGGCCAGGCATCTCCAGCTGTTGAAAAATTGCAAATTTCCTTGGTTTCCATGGAGTAAGAGCCGTTGCTGGGCACGTGATCTTGACATCATTGATTATTCATTTGTGGCTACAGCCAAAAGTATTGGTCGGAGAGCAACGCGGTTTGCACCATTCGATTTCTCGTCACAAAATACGTCGGATTAGCCTCTTACCAGCAGCATTGGAACAGTTTTTCCACTTTTGGATTTTTGCCTGGTCTTTTTGCTAATTGAAATCGGCTGCATTAACTATGTACAATCGCGACTGGTCATTACTATATTCAACTTTTCATTATAAGTTATGTGCCCTTCGGTAGCCCAGACGACGTCAAATCTTTGGGCCAAGCCCATTTAACTCACCCAACAAATGTCTTACTTCTAAGTCGAAGACAATCTCAATGTCTTTATCTACATGTAGAAAAACCACACCATTTGTATATAAAAAAAACAAAAGGTACTTGATACAATCCGCTGTAAAAAGTACAATTGAACACTGACCCACATCAATAAGGTGCCAAAGGATGCGCAATTGGGCCAGGCATCTCCAGCTGTTGAAAAATTGCAAATTTCCTTGGTTTCCATGGAGTAAGAGCCGTTGCTGGGCACGTGATCTTGACATCATTGATTATTCATTTGTGGCTACAGCCAAAAGTATTGGTCGGAGAGCAACGCGGTTTGCACCATTCGATTTCTCGTCACAAAATACGTCGGATTAGCCTCTTACCAGCAGCATTGGAACAGTTTTTCCACTTTTGGATTTTTGCCTGGTCATTTTGCTAATTGAAATCGGCTACTTTAACTATGTACAATCGCGACTGGTCATTACTATATTCAACATTTCATTATAAGTTATGTGCCCTTCGGTAGCCCAGACGACGTCAAATCTTTGGGCCAAGCCCATTTAACTCACCCAGCAAATGTCTTACTTCTAAGTCGAAGACAAACTCAATGTCTTTATCTACATGTAGAAAAACCACACCATTTGTATATAAAAAAAACACAAGGTACTTGATACAACCCGCTGTAAAAAGTACAATTGAACACTGACCCACATCAATAAGGTGCCAAAGGATGCGCAATTGGGCCAGGCATCTCCAGCTGTTGAAAAATTGCAAATTTCCTTGGTTTCCATGGAGTAAGAGCCGTTGCTGGGCACGTGATCTTGACATCATTGATTATTCATTTGTGGCTACAGCCAAAAGTATTGGTCGGAGAGCAACGCGGTTTGCACCATTCGATTTCTCGTCACAAAATACGTCGGATTAGCCTCTTACCAGCAGCATTGGAACAGTTTTTCCACTTTTGGATTTTTGCCTGGTCTTTTTGCTAATTGAAATCGGCTACTTTAACTATGTACAATCGCGACTGGTCATTACTATATTCAACATTTCATTATAAGTTATGTGCCCTTCGGTAGCCCAGACGACGTCAAATCTTTGGGCCAAGCCCATTTAACTCACCCAGCAAATGTCTTACTTCTAAGTCGAAGACAAACTCAATGTCTTTATCTACATGTAGAAAAACCACACCATTTGTATATAAAAAAAACACAAGGTACTTGATACAACCCGCTGTAAAAAGTACAATTGAACACTGACCCACATCAATAAGGTGCCAAAGGATGCGCAATTGGGCCAGGCATCTCCAGCTGTTGAAAAATTGCAAATTTCCTTGGTTTCCATGGAGTAAGAGCCGTTGCTGGGCACGTGATCTTGACATCATTGATTATTCATTTGTGGCTACAGCCAAAAGTATTGGTCGGAGAGCAACGCGGTTTGCACCATTCGATTTCTCGTCACAAAATACGTCGGATTAGCCTCTTACCAGCAGCATTGGAACAGTTTTTCCACTTTTGGATTTTTGCCTGGTCATTTTGCTAATTGAAATCGGCTACATTAACTATGTACAATCGCGACTGGTCATTACTATATTCAACATTTCATTATAAGTTATGTGCCCTTCGGTAGCCCAGACGACGTCAAATCTTTGGGCCAAGCCCATTTAACTCACCCAGCAAATGTCTTACTTCTAAGTCGAAGACAAACTCAATGTCTTTATCTACATGTAGAAAAACCACACCATTTGTATATAAAAAAAACACAAGGTACTTGATACAATCCGCTGTAAAAAGTACAATTGAACACTGACCCACATCAATAAGGTGCCAAAGGATGCGCAATTGGGCCAGGCATCTCCAGCTGTTGAAAAATTGCAAATTTCCTTGGTTTCCATGGAGTAAGAGCCGTTGCTGGGCACGTGATCTTGACATCATTGATTATTCATTTGTGGCTACAGCCAAAAGTATTGGTCGGAGAGCAACGCGGTTTGCACCATTCGATTTCTCGTCACAAAATACGTCGGATTAGCTTCTTACCAGCAGCATTGGAACAGTTTTTCCACTTTTGGATTTTTGCCTGGTCTTTTTGCTAATTGAAATCGGCTGCATTAACTATGTACAATCGCGACTGGTCATTACTATATTCAACTTTTCATTATAAGTTATGTGCCCTTCGGTAGCCCAGACGACGTCAAATCTTTGGGCCAAGCCCATTTAACTCACCCAACAAATGTCTTACTTCTAAGTCGAAGACAATCTCAATGTCTTTATCTACATGTAGAAAAACCACACCATTTGTATATAAAAAAAACAAAAGGTACTTGATACAATCCGCTGTAAAAAGTACAATTGAACACTGACCCACATCAATAAGGTGCCAAAGGATGCGCAATTGGGCCAGGCATCTCCAGCTGTTGAAAAATTGCAAATTTCCTTGGTTTCCATGGAGTAAGAGCCGTTGCTGGGCACGTGATCTTGACATCATTGATTATTCATTTGTGGCTACAGCCAAAAGTATTGGTCGGAGAGCAACGCGGTTTGCACCATTCGATTTCTCGTCACAAAATACGTCGGATTAGCCTCTTACCAGCAGCATTGGAACAGTTTTTCCACTTTTGGATTTTTGCCTGGTCATTTTGCTAATTGAAATCGGCTACTTTAACTATGTACAATCGCGACTGGTCATTACTATATTCAACATTTCATTATAAGTTATGTGCCCTTCGGTAGCCCAGACGACGTCAAATCTTTGGGCCAAGCCCATTTAACTCACCCAGCAAATGTCTTACTTCTAAGTCGAAGACAAACTCAATGTCTTTATCTACATGTAGAAAAACCACACCATTTGTATATAAAAAAAACACAAGGTACTTGATACAACCCGCTGTAAAAAGTACAATTGAACACTGACCCACATCAATAAGGTGCCAAAGGATGCGCAATTGGGCCAGGCATCTCCAGCTGTTGAAAAATTGCAAATTTCCTTGGTTTCCATGGAGTAAGAGCCGTTGCTGGGCACGTGATCTTGACATCATTGATTATTCATTTGTGGCTACAGCCAAAAGTATTGGTCGGAGAGCAACGCGGTTTGCACCATTCGATTTCTCGTCACAAAATACGTCGGATTAGCCTCTTACCAGCAGCATTGGAACAGTTTTTCCACTTTTGGATTTTTGCCTGGTCTTTTTGCTAATTGAAATCGGCTACTTTAACTATGTACAATCGCGACTGGTCATTACTATATTCAACATTTCATTATAAGTTATGTGCCCTTCGGTAGCCCAGACGACGTCAAATCTTTGGGCCAAGCCCATTTAACTCACCCAGCAAATGTCTTACTTCTAAGTCGAAGACAAACTCAATGTCTTTATCTACATGTAGAAAAACCACACCATTTGTATATAAAAAAAACACAAGGTACTTGATACAACCCGCTGTAAAAAGTACAATTGAACACTGACCCACATCAATAAGGTGCCAAAGGATGCGCAATTGGGCCAGGCATCTCCAGCTGTTGAAAAATTGCAAATTTCCTTGGTTTCCATGGAGTAAGAGCCGTTGCTGGGCACGTGATCTTGACATCATTGATTATTCATTTGTGGCTACAGCCAAAAGTATTGGTCGGAGAGCAACGCGGTTTGCACCATTCGATTTCTCGTCACAAAATACGTCGGATTAGCCTCTTACCAGCAGCATTGGAACAGTTTTTCCACTTTTGGATTTTTGCCTGGTCATTTTGCTAATTGAAATCGGCTACATTAACTATGTACAATCGCGACTGGTCATTACTATATTCAACATTTCATTATAAGTTATGTGCCCTTCGGTAGCCCAGACGACGTCAAATCTTTGGGCCAAGCCCATTTAACTCACCCAGCAAATGTCTTACTTCTAAGTCGAAGACAAACTCAATGTCTTTATCTACATGTAGAAAAACCACACCATTTGTATATAAAAAAAACACAAGGTACTTGATACAATCCGCTGTAAAAAGTACAATTGAACACTGACCCACATCAATAAGGTGCCAAAGGATGCGCAATTGGGCCAGGCATCTCCAGCTGTTGAAAAATTGCAAATTTCCTTGGTTTCCATGGAGTAAGAGCCGTTGCTGGGCACGTGATCTTGACATCATTGATTATTCATTTGTGGCTACAGCCAAAAGTATTGGTCGGAGAGCAACGCGGTTTGCACCATTCGATTTCTCGTCACAAAATACGTCGGATTAGCTTCTTACCAGCAGCATTGGAACAGTTTTTCCACTTTTGGATTTTTGCCTGGTCTTTTTGCTAATTGAAATCGGCTGCATTAACTATGTACAATCGCGACTGGTCATTACTATATTTAACTTTTCATTATAAGTTATGTGCCCTTCGGTAGCCCAGACGACGTCAAATCTTTGGGCCAAGCCCATTTAACTCACCCAACAAATGTCTTACTTCTAAGTCGAAGACAATCTCAATGTCTTTATCTACATGTAGAAAAACCACACCATTTGTATATAAAAAAAACACAAGGTACTTGATACAATCCGCTGTAAAATGTACAATTGAACACTGACCCACATCAATAAGGTGCCAAAGGATGCGCAATTGGGCCAGGCATCTCCAGCTGTTGAAAAATTGCAAATTTCCTTGGTTTCCATGGAGTAAGAGCCGTTGCTGGGCACGTGATCTTGACATCATTGATTATTCATTTGTGGCTACAGCCAAAAGTATTGGTCGGAGAGCAACGCGGTTTGCACCATTCGATTTCTCGTCACAAAATACGTCGGATTAGCTTCTTACCAGCAGCATTGGAACAGTTTTTCCACTTTTGGATTTTTGCCTGGTCTTTTTGCTAATTGAAATCGGCTGCATTAACTATGTACAATCGCGACTGGTCATTACTATATTCAACTTTTCATTATAAGTTATGTGCCCTTCGGTAGCCCAGACGACGTCAAATCTTTGGGCCAAGCCCATTTAACTCACCCAGCAAATGTCTTACTTCTAAGTCGAAGACAAACTCAATGTCTTTATCTACATGTAGAAAAACCACACCATTTGTATATAAAAAAATCACAAGGTACTTGATACAACCCGCTGTAAAAAGTACAATTGAACACTGACCCACATCAATAAGGTGCCAAAGGATGCGCAATTGGGCCAGGCATCTCCAGCTGTTGAAAAATTGCAAATTTCCTTGGTTTCCATGGAGTAAGAGCCGTTGCTGGGCACGTGATCTTGACATCATTGATTATTCATTTGTGGCTACAGCCAAAAGTATTGGTCGGAGAGCAACGCGGTTTGCACCATTCGATTTCTCGTCACAAAATACGTCGGATTAGCCTCTTACCAGCAGCATTGGAACAGTTTTTCCACTTTTGGATTTTTGCCTGGTCATTTTGCTAATTGAAATCGGCTACATTAACTATGTACAATCGCGACTGGTCATTACTATATTCAACATTTCATTATAAGTTATGTGCCCTTCGGTAGCCCAGACGACGTCAAATCTTTGGGCCAAGCCCATTTAACTCACCCAGCAAATGTCTTACTTCTAAGTCGAAGACAAACTCAATGTCTTTATCTACATGTAGAAAAACCACACCATTTGTATATAAAAAAAACACAAGGTACTTGATACAATCCGCTGTAAAAAGTACAATTGAACACTGACCCACATCAATAAGGTGCCAAAGGATGCGCAATTGGGCCAGGCATCTCCAGCTGTTGAAAAATTGCAAATTTCCTTGGTTTCCATGGAGTAAGAGCCGTTGCTGGGCACGTGATCTTGACATCATTGATTATTCATTTGTGGCTACAGCCAAAAGTATTGGTCGGAGAGCAACGCGGTTTGCACCATTCGATTTCTCGTCACAAAATACGTCGGATTAGCCTCTTACCAGCAGCATTGGAACAGTTTTTCCACTTTTGGATTTTTGCCTGGTCTTTTTGCTAATTGAAATCGGCTGCATTAACTATGTACAATCGCGACTGGTCATTACTATATTCAACTTTTCATTATAAGTTATGTGCCCTTCGGTAGCCCAGACGACGTCAAATCTTTGGGCCAAGCCCATTTAACTCACCCAACAAATGTCTTACTTCTAAGTCGAAGACAATCTCAATGTCTTTATCTACATGTAGAAAAACCACACCATTTGTATATAAAAAAAACAAAAGGTACTTGATACAATCCGCTGTAAAAAGTACAATTGAACACTGACCCACATCAATAAGGTGCCAAAGGATGCGCAATTGGGCCAGGCATCTCCAGCTGTTGAAAAATTGCAAATTTCCTTGGTTTCCATGGAGTAAGAGCCGTTGCTGGGCACGTGATCTTGACATCATTGATTATTCATTTGTGGCTACAGCCAAAAGTATTGGTCGGAGAGCAACGCGGTTTGCACCATTCGATTTCTCGTCACAAAATACGTCGGATTAGCCTCTTACCAGCAGCATTGGAACAGTTTTTCCACTTTTGGATTTTTGCCTGGTCATTTTGCTAATTGAAATCGGCTACTTTAACTATGTACAATCGCGACTGGTCATTACTATATTCAACATTTCATTATAAGTTATGTGCCCTTCGGTAGCCCAGACGACGTCAAATCTTTGGGCCAAGCCCATTTAACTCACCCAGCAAATGTCTTACTTCTAAGTCGAAGACAAACTCAATGTCTTTATCTACATGTAGAAAAACCACACCATTTGTATATAAAAAAAACACAAGGTACTTGATACAACCCGCTGTAAAAAGTACAATTGAACACTGACCCACATCAATAAGGTGCCAAAGGATGCGCAATTGGGCCAGGCATCTCCAGCTGTTGAAAAATTGCAAATTTCCTTGGTTTCCATGGAGTAAGAGCCGTTGCTGGGCACGTGATCTTGACATCATTGATTATTCATTTGTGGCTACAGCCAAAAGTATTGGTCGGAGAGCAACGCGGTTTGCACCATTCGATTTCTCGTCACAAAATACGTCGGATTAGCCTCTTACCAGCAGCATTGGAACAGTTTTTCCACTTTTGGATTTTTGCCTGGTCATTTTGCTAATTGAAATCGGCTACATTAACTATGTACAATCGCGACTGGTCATTACTATATACAACTTTTCATTATAAGTTATGTGCCCTTCGGTAGCCCAGACGACGTCAAATCTTTGGGCCAAGCCCATTTAACTCACCCAACAAATGTCTTACTTCTAAGTCGAAGACAAACTCAATGTCTTTATCTACATGTAGAAAAGCCACACCATTTGTATATAAAAAAACAAAAGGTACTTGATACAATCCGCTGTAAAAAGTACAATTGAACACTGACCCACATCAATAAAGTGCCAAAAGATACGCAATTGGGCCAGGCATCTCCAGCTGTTGAAAAATTGCAAATTTCCTTGGTTTCCATGGAGTAAGAGCCGTTGCTGGGCACGTGATCTTGACATCATTGATTATTCATTTGTGGCTACAGCCAAAAGTATTGGTCGGAGAGCAACGCGGTTTGCACCATTCGATTTCTCGTCACAAAATACGTCGGATTAGCCTCTTACCAGCAGCATTGGAACAGTTTTTCCACTTTTGGATTTTTGCCTGGTCTTTTTGCTAATTGAAATCGGCTGCATTAACTATGTACAATCGCGACTGGTCATTACTATATTCAACATTTCATTATAAGTTATGTGCCCTTCGGTAGCCCAGACGACGTCAAATCTTTGGGCCAAGCCCATTTAACTCACCCAACAAATGTCTTACTTCTAAGTCGAAGACAAACTCAATGTCTTTATCTACATGTAGAAAAACCACACCATTTGTATATAAAAAAAACACAAGGTACTTGATACAATCCGCTGTAAAAAGTACAATTGAACACTGACCCACATCAATAAGGTGCCAAATGATGCGCAATTGGGCCAGGCATCTCCAGCTGTTGAAAAATTGCAAATTTCCTTGGTTTCCATGGAGTAAGAGCCGTTGCTGGGCACGTGATCTTGACATCATTGATTATTCATTTGTGGCTACAGCCAAAAGTATTGGTCGGAGAGCAACGCGGTTTGCACCATTCGATTTCTCGTCACAAAATACGTCGGATTAGCCTCTTACCAGCAGCATTGGAACAGTTTTTCCACTTTTGGATTTTTGCCTGGTCATTTTGCTAATTGAAATCGGCTACTTTAACTATGTACAATCGCGACTGGTCATTACTATATTCAACATTTCATTATAAGTTATGTGCCCTTCGGTAGCCCAGACGACGTCAAATCTTTGGGCCAAGCCCATTTAACTCACCCAGCAAATGTCTTACTTCTAAGTCGAAGACAAACTCAATGTCTTTATCTACATGTAGAAAAACCACACCATTTGTATATAAAAAAAACACAAGGTACTTGATACAACCCGCTGTAAAAAGTACAATTGAACACTGACCCACATCAATAAGGTGCCAAAGGATGCGCAATTGGGCCAGGCATCTCCAGCTGTTGAAAAATTGCAAATTTCCTTGGTTTCCATGGAGTAAGAGCCGTTGCTGGGCACGTGATCTTGACATCATTGATTATTCATTTGTGGCTACAGCCAAAAGTATTGGTCGGAGAGCAACGCGGTTTGCACCATTCGATTTCTCGTCACAAAATACGTCGGATTAGCCTCTTACCAGCAGCATTGGAACAGTTTTTCCACTTTTGGATTTTTGCCTGGTCTTTTTGCTAATTGAAATCGGGTACATTAGCTATGTACAATCGCGACTGGTCATTACTATATTCAATTTTTCATTATAAGTTATTTGCCCTTCGGTAGCCCAGACGACGTCAAATCTTTGGGCCAAGCCCATTTAACTCACCCAGCAAATGTCTTACTTCTAAGTCGAAGACAAACTCAATGTCTTTATCTACATGTAGAAAAACCACACCATTTGTATATAAAAAAAACACAAGGTACTTGATACAATCCGCTGTAAAAAGTACAATTGAACACTGACCCACATCAATAAGGTGCCAAAGGATGCGCAATTGGGCCAGGCATCTCCAGCTGTTGAAAAATTGCAAATTTCCTTGGTTTCCATGGAGTAAGAGCCGTTGCTGGGCACGTGATCTTGACATCATTGATTATTCATTTGTGGCTACAGCCAAAAGTATTGGTTGGAGAGCAACGCGGTTTGCATCATTCGATTTTTCCTCACAAAATACGTCGGATTAGCCTCTTACCAGCAGCATTGGAACAGTTTTTCTACTTTTGGATTTTTGCCTGGTCTTTTTGCGAATTGAAATCGGCTACATTAACTATGTACAATCGCGACTGGTCATTACTATATACAACTTTTCATTATAAGTTATGTGCCCTTCGGTAGCCCAGACGACGTCAAATCTTTGGGCCAAGCCCATTTAACTCACCCAGCAAATGTCTTACTTCTAAGTCGAAGACAAACTCAATGTCTTTATCTACATGTAGATAAACCACACCAGTTGTATATAAAAAAAACAAAAGGTACTTGATACAATCCGCTGTAAAAAGTACAATTGAACACTGACCCACATCAATAAGGTGCCAAAGGATGCGCAATTGGGCCAGGCATCTCCAGCTGTTGAAAAATTGCAAATTTCCTTGGTTTCCATGGAGTAAGAGCCGTTGCTGGGCACGTGATCTTGACATCATTGATTATTCATTTGTGGCTACAGCCAAAAGTATTGGTTGGAGAGCAACGCGGTTTGCACCATTCGATTTCTCGTCACAAAATACGTCGGATTAGCCTCTTACCAGCAGCATTGGAACAGTTTTTCCACTTTTGGATTTTTGCCTGGTCATTTTGCTAATTGAAATCGGCTACATTAACTATGTACAATCGCGACTGGTCATTACTATATTCAACATTTCATTATAAGTTATGTGCCCTTCGGTAGCCCAGACGACGTCAAATCTTTGGGCCAAGCCCATTTAACTCACCCAGCAAATGTCTTACTTCTAAGTCGAAGACAAACTCAATGTCTTTATCTACATGTAGAAAAACCACACCATTTGTATATAAAAAAAACACAAGGTACTTGATACAATCCGCTGTAAAAAGTACAATTGAACACTGACCCACATCAATAAGGTGCCAAAGGATGCGCAATTGGGCCAGGCATCTCCAGCTGTTGAAAAATTGCAAATTTCCTTGGTTTCCATGGAGTAAGAGCCGTTGCTGGGCACGTGATCTTGACATCATTGATTATTCATTTGTGGCTACAGCCAAAAGTATTGGTCGGAGAGCAACGCGGTTTGCACCATTCGATTTCTCGTCACAAAATACGTCGGATTAGCCTCTTACCAGCAGCATTGGAACAGTTTTTCCACTTTTGGATTTTTGCCTGTTCTTTTTGCTAATTGAAATCGGCTGCATTAACTATGTACAATCGCGACTGGTCATTACTATATTCAACATTTCATTATAAGTTATGTGCCCTTCGGTAGCCCAGACGACGTCAAATCTTTGGGCCAAGCCCATTTAACTCACCCAACAAATGTCTTACTTCTAAGTCGAAGACAAACTCAATGTCTTTATCTACATGTAGAAAAACCACACCATTTGTATATAAAAAAAACACAAGGTACTTGATACAATCCGCTGTAAAAAGTACAATTGAACACTGACCCACATCAATAAGGTGCCAAATGATGCGCAATTGGGCCAGGCATCTCCAGCTGTTGAAAAATTGCAAATTTCCTTGGTTTCCATGGAGTAAGAGCCGTTGCTGGGCACGTGATCTTGACATCATTGATTATTCATTTGTGGCTACAGCCAAAAGTATTGGTCGGAGAGCAACGCGGTTTGCACCATTCGATTTCTCGTCACAAAATACGTCGGATTAGCCTCTTACCAGCAGCATTGGAACAGTTTTTCCACTTTTGGATTTTTGCCTGGTCATTTTGCTAATTGAAATCGGCTACTTTAACTATGTACAATCGCGACTGGTCATTACTATATTCAACATTTCATTATAAGTTATGTGCCCTTCGGTAGCCCAGACGACGTCAAATCTTTGGGCCAAGCCCATTTAACTCACCCAGCAAATGTCTTACTTCTAAGTCGAAGACAAACTCAATGTCTTTATCTACATGTAGAAAAACCACACCATTTGTATATAAAAAAAACACAAGGTACTTGATACAACCCGCTGTAAAAAGTACAATTGAACACTGACCCACATCAATAAGGTGCCAAAGGATGCGCAATTGGGCCAGGCATCTCCAGCTGTTGAAAAATTGCAAATTTCCTTGGTTTCCATGGAGTAAGAGCCGTTGCTGGGCACGTGATCTTGACATCATTGATTATTCATTTGTGGCTACAGCCAAAAGTATTGGTCGGAGAGCAACGCGGTTTGCACCATTCGATTTCTCGTCACAAAATACGTCGGATTAGCCTCTTACCAGCAGCATTGGAACAGTTTTTCCACTTTTGGATTTTTGCCTGGTCTTTTTGCTAATTGAAATCGGGTACATTAGCTATGTACAATCGCGACTGGTCATTACTATATTCAATTTTTCATTATAAGTTATTTGCCCTTCGGTAGCCCAGACGACGTCAAATCTTTGGGCCAAGCCCATTTAACTCACCCAGCAAATGTCTTACTTCTAAGTCGAAGACAAACTCAATGTCTTTATCTACATGTAGAAAAACCACACCATTTGTATATAAAAAAAACACAAGGTACTTGATACAATCCGCTGTAAAAAGTACAATTGAACACTGACCCACATCAATAAGGTGCCAAAGGATGCGCAATTGGGCCAGGCATCTCCAGCTGTTGAAAAATTGCAAATTTCCTTGGTTTCCATGGAGTAAGAGCCGTTGCTGGGCACGTGATCTTGACATCATTGATTATTCATTTGTGGCTACAGCCAAAAGTATTGGTTGGAGAGCAACGCGGTTTGCATCATTCGATTTTTCCTCACAAAATACGTCGGATTAGCCTCTTACCAGCAGCATTGGAACAGTTTTTCCACTTTTGGATTTTTGCCTGGTCATTTTGCTAATTGAAATCGGCTACATTAACTATGTACAATCGCGACTGGTCATTACTATATTCAACATTTCATTATAAGTTATGTGCCCTTCGGTAGCCCAGACGACGTCAAATCTTTGGGCCAAGCCCATTTAACTCACCCAGCAAATGTCTTACTTCTAAGTCGAAGACAAACTCAATGTCTTTATCTACATGTAGAAAAACCACACCATTTGTATATAAAAAAAACACAAGGTACTTGATACAATCCGCTGTAAAAAGTACAATTGAACACTGACCCACATCAATAAGGTGCCAAAGGATGCGCAATTGGGCCAGGCATCTCCAGCTGTTGAAAAATTGCAAATTTCCTTGGTTTCCATGGAGTAAGAGCCGTTGCTGGGCACGTGATCTTGACATCATTGATTATTCATTTGTGGCTACAGCCAAAAGTATTGGTCGGAGAGCAACGCGGTTTGCACCATTCGATTTCTCGTCACAAAATACGTCGGATTAGCCTCTTACCAGCAGCATTGGAACAGTTTTTCCACTTTTGGATTTTTGCCTGTTCTTTTTGCTAATTGAAATCGGCTGCATTAACTATGTACAATCGCGACTGGTCATTACTATATTCAACATTTCATTATAAGTTATGTGCCCTTCGGTAGCCCAGACGACGTCAAATCTTTGGGCCAAGCCCATTTAACTCACCCAACAAATGTCTTACTTCTAAGTCGAAGACAAACTCAATGTCTTTATCTACATGTAGAAAAACCACACCATTTGTATATAAAAAAAACACAAGGTACTTGATACAATCCGCTGTAAAAAGTACAATTGAACACTGACCCACATCAATAAGGTGCCAAATGATGCGCAATTGGGCCAGGCATCTCCAGCTGTTGAAAAATTGCAAATTTCCTTGGTTTCCATGGAGTAAGAGCCGTTGCTGGGCACGTGATCTTGACATCATTGATTATTCATTTGTGGCTACAGCCAAAAGTATTGGTCGGAGAGCAACGCGGTTTGCACCATTCGATTTCTCGTCACAAAATACGTCGGATTAGCCTCTTACCAGCAGCATTGGAACAGTTTTTCCACTTTTGGATTTTTGCCTGGTCATTTTGCTAATTGAAATCGGCTACTTTAACTATGTACAATCGCGACTGGTCATTACTATATTCAACATTTCATTATAAGTTATGTGCCCTTCGGTAGCCCAGACGACGTCAAATCTTTGGGCCAAGCCCATTTAACTCACCCAGCAAATGTCTTACTTCTAAGTCGAAGACAAACTCAATGTCTTTATCTACATGTAGAAAAACCACACCATTTGTATATAAAAAAAACACAAGGTACTTGATACAACCCGCTGTAAAAAGTACAATTGAACACTGACCCACATCAATAAGGTGCCAAAGGATGCGCAATTGGGCCAGGCATCTCCAGCTGTTGAAAAATTGCAAATTTCCTTGGTTTCCATGGAGTAAGAGCCGTTGCTGGGCACGTGATCTTGACATCATTGATTATTCATTTGTGGCTACAGCCAAAAGTATTGGTCGGAGAGCAACGCGGTTTGCACCATTCGATTTCTCGTCACAAAATACGTCGGATTAGCCTCTTACCAGCAGCATTGGAACAGTTTTTCCACTTTTGGATTTTTGCCTGGTCTTTTTGCTAATTGAAATCGGGTACATTAGCTATGTACAATCGCGACTGGTCATTACTATATTCAATTTTTCATTATAAGTTATTTGCCCTTCGGTAGCCCAGACGACGTCAAATCTTTGGGCCAAGCCCATTTAACTCACCCAGCAAATGTCTTACTTCTAAGTCGAAGACAAACTCAATGTCTTTATCTACATGTAGAAAAACCACACCATTTGTATATAAAAAAAACACAAGGTACTTGATACAATCCGCTGTAAAAAGTACAATTGAACACTGACCCACATCAATAAGGTGCCAAAGGATGCGCAATTGGGCCAGGCATCTCCAGCTGTTGAAAAATTGCAAATTTCCTTGGTTTCCATGGAGTAAGAGCCGTTGCTGGGCACGTGATCTTGACATCATTGATTATTCATTTGTGGCTACAGCCAAAAGTATTGGTTGGAGAGCAACGCGGTTTGCATCATTCGATTTTTCCTCACAAAATACGTCGGATTAGCCTCTTACCAGCAGCATTGGAACAGTTTTTCTACTTTTGGATTTTTGCCTGGTCTTTTTGCGAATTGAAATCGGCTACATTAACTATGTACAATCGCGACTGGTCATTACTATATACAACTTTTCATTATAAGTTATGTGCCCTTCGGTAGCCCAGACGACGTCAAATCTTTGGGCCAAGCCCATTTAACTCACCCAGCAAATGTCTTACTTCTAAGTCGAAGACAAACTCAATGTCTTTATCTACATGTAGATAAACCACACCAGTTGTATATAAAAAAAACAAAAGGTACTTGATACAATCCGCTGTAAAAAGTACAATTGAACACTGACCCACATCAATAAGGTGCCAAAGGATGCGCAATTGGGCCAGGCATCTCCAGCTGTTGAAAAATTGCAAATTTCCTTGGTTTCCATGGAGTAAGAGCCGTTGCTGGGCACGTGATCTTGACATCATTGATTATTCATTTGTGGCTACAGCCAAAAGTATTGGTTGGAGAGCAACGCGGTTTGCACCATTCGATTTCTCGTCACAAAATACGTCGGATTAGCCTCTTACCAGCAGCATTGGAACAGTTTTTCCACTTTTGGATTTTTGCCTGGTCATTTTGCTAATTGAAATCGGCTACATTAACTATGTACAATCGCGACTGGTCATTACTATATTCAACATTTCATTATAAGTTATGTGCCCTTCGGTAGCCCAGACGACGTCAAATCTTTGGGCCAAGCCCATTTAACTCACCCAGCAAATGTCTTACTTCTAAGTCGAAGACAAACTCAATGTCTTTATCTACATGTAGAAAAACCACACCATTTGTATATAAAAAAAACACAAGGTACTTGATACAATCCGCTGTAAAAAGTACAATTGAACACTGACCCACATCAATAAGGTGCCAAAGGATGCGCAATTGGGCCAGGCATCTCCAGCTGTTGAAAAATTGCAAATTTCCTTGGTTTCCATGGAGTAAGAGCCGTTGCTGGGCACGTGATCTTGACATCATTGATTATTCATTTGTGGCTACAGCCAAAAGTATTGGTCGGAGAGCAACGCGGTTTGCACCATTCGATTTCTCGTCACAAAATACGTCGGATTAGCCTCTTACCAGCAGCATTGGAACAGTTTTTCCACTTTTGGATTTTTGCCTGTTCTTTTTGCTAATTGAAATCGGCTGCATTAACTATGTACAATCGCGACTGGTCATTACTATATTCAACTTTTCATTATAAGTTATGTGCCCTTCGGTAGCCCAGACGACGTCAAATCTTTGGGCCAAGCCCATTTAACTCACCCAACAAATGTCTTACTTCTAAGTCGAAGACAATCTCAATGTCTTTATCTACATGTAGAAAAACCACACCATTTGTATATAAAAAAAACAAAAGGTACTTGATACAATCCGCTGTAAAAAGTACAATTGAACACTGACCCACATCAATAAGGTGCCAAAGGATGCGCAATTGGGCCAGGCATCTCCAGCTGTTGAAAAATTGCAAATTTCCTTGGTTTCCATGGAGTAAGAGCCGTTGCTGGGCACGTGATCTTGACATCATTGATTATTCATTTGTGGCTACAGCCAAAAGTATTGGTCGGAGAGCAACGCGGTTTGCACCATTCGATTTCTCGTCACAAAATACGTCGGATTAGCCTCTTACCAGCAGCATTGGAACAGTTTTTCCACTTTTGGATTTTTGCCTGGTCATTTTGCTAATTGAAATCGGCTACTTTAACTATGTACAATCGCGACTGGTCATTACTATATTCAACATTTCATTATAAGTTATGTGCCCTTCGGTAGCCCAGACGACGTCAAATCTTTGGGCCAAGCCCATTTAACTCACCCAGCAAATGTCTTACTTCTAAGTCGAAGACAAACTCAATGTCTTTATCTACATGTAGAAAAACCACACCATTTGTATATAAAAAAAACACAAGGTACTTGATACAACCCGCTGTAAAAAGTACAATTGAACACTGACCCACATCAATAAGGTGCCAAAGGATGCGCAATTGGGCCAGGCATCTCCAGCTGTTGAAAAATTGCAAATTTCCTTGGTTTCCATGGAGTAAGAGCCGTTGCTGGGCACGTGATCTTGACATCATTGATTATTCATTTGTGGCTACAGCCAAAAGTATTGGTCGGAGAGCAACGCGGTTTGCACCATTCGATTTCTCGTCACAAAATACGTCGGATTAGCCTCTTACCAGCAGCATTGGAACAGTTTTTCCACTTTTGGATTTTTGCCTGGTCATTTTGCTAATTGAAATCGGCTACATTAACTATGTACAATCGCGACTGGTCATTACTATATTCAACTTTTCATTATAAGTTATGTGCCCTTCGGTAGCCCAGACGACGTCAAATCTTTGGGCCAAGCCCATTTAACTCACCCAACAAATGTCTTACTTCTAAGTCGAAGACAAACTCAATGTCTTTATCTACATGTAGAAAAACCACACCATTTGTATATAAAAAAACAAAAGGTACTTGATACAATCCGCTGTAAAAAGTACAATTGAACACTGACCCACATCAATAAGGTGCCAAAAGATATGCAATTGGGCCAGGCATCTCCAGCTGTTGAAAAATTGCAAATTTGTATGGTTTCCATGGAGTAAGAGCCGTTGCTGGGCACGTGATCTTGACATCATTGATTATTCATTTGTGGCTACAGCCAAAAGTATTGGTCGGAGAGCAACGCGGTTTGCACCATTCGATTTCTCGTCACAAAATACGTCGGATTAGCCTCTTACCAGCAGCATTGGAACAGTTTTTCCACTTTTGGATTTTTGCCTGGTCTTTTTGCGAATTGAAATCGGCTACATTAACTATGTACAATCGCGACTGGTCATTACTATATTCAACATTTCATTATAAGTTATGTGCCCTTCGGTAGCCCAGACGACGTCAAATCTTTGGGCCAAGCCCATTTAACTCACCCAGCAAATGTCTTACTCCTAAGTCGAAGACAAACTCAATGTCTTTATCTACATGTAGAAAAACCACACCATTTGTATATAAAAAAAACACAAGGTACTTGATACAATCCGCTGTAAAAAGTACAATTGAACACTGACCCACATCAATAAGGTGCCAAAGGATGCGCAATTGGGCCAGGCATCTCCAGCTGTTGAAAAATTGCAAATTTCCTTGGTTTCCATGGAGTAAGAGCCGTTGCTGGGCACGTGATCTTGACATCATTGATTATTCATTTGTGGCTACAGCCAAAAGTATTGGTCGGAGAGCAACGCGGTTTGCACCATTCGATTTCTCGTCACAAAATACGTCGGATTAGCCTCTTACCAGCAGCATTGGAACAGTTTTTCCACTTTTGGATTTTTGCCTGGTCTTTTTGCTAATTGAAATCGGCTACTTTAACTATGTACAATCGCGACTGGTCATTACTATATTCAACTTTTCATTATAAGTTATGTGCCCTTCGGTAGCCCAGACGACGTCAAATCTTTGGGCCAAGCCCATTTAACTCACCCAGCAAATGTCTTACTTCTAAGTCGAAGACAAACTCAATGTCTTTATCTACATGTAGAAAAACCACACCATTTGTATATAAAAAGAACACAAGGTACTTGATACAATCCGCTGTAAAAAGTACAATTGAACACTGACCCACATCAATAAGGTGCCAAAGGATGCGCAATTGGGCCAGGCATCTCCAGCTGTTGAAAAATTGCAAATTTCCTTGGTTTCCATGGAGTAAGAGCCGTTGCTGGGCACGTGATCTTGACATCATTGATTATTCATTTGTGGCTACAGCCAAAAGTATTGGTCGGAGAGCAACGCGGTTTGCACCATTCGATTTCTCGTCACAAAATACGTCGGATTAGCCTCTTACCAGCAGCATTGGAATAGTTTTTCCACTTTTGGATTTTTGCCTGGTCTTTTTGCTAATTGAAATCGGCTACATTAACTATGTACAATCGCGACTGGTCATTACTATATTCAACTTTTCATTATAAGTTATGTGCCCTTCGGTAGCCCAGACGACGTCAAATCTTTGGGCCAAACCCATTTAACTCACCCAGCAAATGTCTTACTTCTAAGTCGAAGACAAACTCAATGTCTTTATCTACATGTAGAAAAACCACACCATTTGTATATAAAAAAAACACAAGGTACTTGATACAATCCGCTGTAAAAAGTACAATTGAACACTGACCCACATCAATAAGGTGCCAAAGGATGCGCAATTGGGCCAGGCATCTCCAGCTGTTGAAAAATTGCAAATTTCCTTGGTTTCCATGGAGTAAGAGCCGTTGCTGGGCACGTGATCTTGACATCATTGATTATTCATTTGTGGCTACAGCCAAAAGTATTGGTTGGAGAGCAACGCGGTTTGCACCATTCGATTTCTCGTCACAAAATACGTCGGATTAGCCTCTTACCAGCAGCATTGGAACAGTTTTTCCACTTTTGGATTTTTGCCTGGTCTTTTTGCGAATTGAAATCGGCTACATTAACTATGTACAATCGCGACTGGTCATTACTATATTCAACATTTCATTATAAGTTATGTGCCCTTCGGTAGCCCAGACGACGTCAAATCTTTGGGCCAAACCCATTTAACTCACCCAGCAAATGTCTTACTTCTAAGTCGAAGACAAACTCAATGTCTTTATCTACATGTAGAAAAACCACACCATTTGTATATAAAAAAAACACAAGGTACTTGATACAATCCGCTGTAAAAAGTACAATTGAACACTGACCCACATCAATAAGGTGCCAAAGGATGCGCAATTGGGCCAGGCATCTCCAGCTGTTGAAAAATTGCAAATTTCCTTGGTTTCCATGGAGTAACAGCCGTTGCTGGGCACGTGATCTTGACATCATTGATTATTCATTTGTGGCTACAGCCAAAAGTATTGGTCGGAGAGCAACGCGGTTTGCACCATTCGATTTCTCGTCACAAAATACGTCGGATTAGCCTCTTACCAGCAGCATTGGAACAGTTTTTCCACTTTTGGATTTTTGCCTGGTCTTTTTGCGAATTGAAATCGGCTACATTAACTATGTACAATCGCGACTGGTCATTACTATATTCAACTTTTCATTATAAGTTATGTGCCCTTCGGTAGCCCAGACGACGTCAAATCTTTGGGCCAAGCCCATTTAACTCACCCAACAAATGTCTTACTTCTAAGTCGAAGACAAACTCAATGTCTTTATCTACATGTAGAAAAACCACACCATTTGTATATAAAAAAAACAAAAGGTACTTGATACAATCCGCTGTAAAAAGTACAATTGAACACTGACCCACATCAATAAGGTGCCAAAGGATGCGCAATTGGGCCAGGCATCTCCAGCTGTTGAAAAATTGCAAATTTCCTTGGTTTCCATGGAGTAAGAGCCGTTGCTGGGCACGTGATCTTGACATCATTGATTATTCATTTGTGGCTACAGCCAAAAGTATTGGTCGGAGAGCAACGCGGTTTGCACCATTCGATTTCTCGTCACAAAATACGTCGGATTAGCCTCTTACCAGCAGCATTGGAACAGTTTTTCCACTTTTGGATTTTTGCCTGGTCATTTTGCTAATTGAAATCGGCTACATTAACTATGTACAATCGCGACTGGTCATTACTATATTCAACATTTCATTATAAGTTCTGTGCCCTTCGGTAGCCCAGACGACGTCAAATCTTTGGGCCAAGCCCATTTAACTCACCCAGCAAATGTCTTACTTCTAAGTCGAAGACAAACTCAAAGTCTTTATCTACATGTAGAAAAACCACACCATTTGTATATAAAAAAAACAAAAGGTACTTGATACAACCCGCTGTAAAAAGTACAATTGAACACTGACCCACATCAATAAGGTGCCAAAGGATGCGCAATTGGGCCAGGCATCTCCAGCTGTTGAAAAATTGCAAATTTCCTTGGTTTCCATGGAGTAAGAGCCGTTGCTGGGCACGTGATCTTGACATCATTGATTATTCATTTGTGGCTACAGCCAAAAGTATTGGTCGGAGAGCAACGCGGTTTGCACCATTCGATTTCTCGTCACAAAATACGTCGGATTAGCCTCTTACCAGCAGCATTGGAACAGTTTTTCCACTTTTGGATTTTTGCCTGTTCTTTTTGCTAATTGAAATCGGCTGCATTAACTATGTACAATCGCGACTGGTCATTACTATATTCAACTTTTCATTATAAGTTATGTGCCCTTCGGTAGCCCAGACGACGTCAAATCTTTGGGCCAAGCCCATTTAACTCACCCAACAAATGTCTTACTTCTAAGTCGAAGACAAACTCAATGTCTTTATCTACATGTAGAAAAACCACACCATTTGTATGTAAAAAAAAACAAAAGGTACTTGATACAATCCGCTGTAAAAAGTACAATTGAACACTGACCCACATAAATAAGGTGCCAAAGGATGCGCAATTGGGCCAGGCATCTCCAGCTGTTGAAAAATTGCAAATTTCCTTGGTTTCCATGGAGTAAGAGCCATTGCTGGGCACGTGATCTTGACATCATTGATTATTCATTTGTGGCTACAGCCAAAAGTATTGGTCGGAGAGCAACGCGGTTTGCACCATTCGATTTCTCGTCACAAAATACGTCGGATTAGCCTCTTACCAGCAGCATTGGAACAGTTTTTCCACTTTTGGATTTTTGCCTGGTCATTTTGCTAATTGAAATCGGCTACATTAACTATGTACAATCGCGACTGGTCATTACTATATTCAACATTTCATTATAAGTTATGTGCCCTTCGGTAGCCCAGACGACGTCAAATCTTTGGGCCAAGCCCATTTAACTCACCCAGCAAATGTCTTACTTCTAAGTCGAAGACAAACTCAATGTCTTTATCTACATGTAGAAAAACCACACCATTTGTATATTAAAAAACCCAAGGTACTTGATACAATCCGCTGTAAAAAGTACAATTGAACACTGACCCACATCAATAAAGTGCCAAAAGATGCGCAATTGGGCCAGGCATCTCCAGGTGTTGAAAAATTGCAAATTTCTATGGTTTCCATGGAGTAAGAGCCGTTGCTGGGCACGTGATCTTGACATCATTGATTATTCATTTGTGGCTACAGCCAAAAGTATTGGTCGGAGAGCAACGCGGTTTGCACCATTCGATTTCTCGTCACAAAATACGTCGGATTAGCCTCTTACCAGCAGCATTGGAACAGTTTTTCCACTTTTGGATTTTTGCCTGGTCTTTTTGCTTATTGAAATCGGGTACATTAGCTATGTACAATCGCGACTGGTCATTACTATATTCAATTTTTCATTATAAGTGATGTGCCCTTCGGTAGCCCAGACGACGTCAAATCTTTGGGCCAAACCCATTTAACTCACCCAGCAAATGTCTTACTTCTAAGTCGAAGACAAACTCAATGTCTTTATCTACATGTAGAAAAACCACACCATTTGTATATAAAAAAAACACAAGGTACTTGATACAATCCGCTGTAAAAAGTACAATTGAACACTGACCCACATCAATAAGGTGCCAAAGGATGCGCAATTGGGCCAGGCATCTCCAGCTGTTGAAAAATTGCAAATTTCCTTGGTTTCCATGGAGTAAGAGCCGTTGCTGGGCACGTGATCTTGACATCATTGATTATTCATTTGTGGCTACAGCCAAAAGTATTGGTTGGAGAGCAACGCGGTTTGCACCATTCGATTTCTCGTCACAAAATACGTCGGATTAGCCTCTTACCAGCAGCATTGGAACAGTTTTTCCACTTTTGGATTTTTGCCTGGTCTTTTTGCGAATTGAAATCGGCTACATTAACTATGTACAATCGCGACTGGTCATTACTATATTCAACATTTCATTATAAGTTATGTGCCCTTCGGTAGCCCAGACGACGTCAAATCTTTGGGCCAAGCCCATTTAACTCACCCAGCAAATGTCTTACTTCTAAGTCGAAGACAAACTCAATGTCTTTATCTACATGTAGAAAAACCACACCATTTGTATATAAAAAAACACAAGGTACTTGATACAATCCGCTGTAAAAAGTACAATTGAACACTGACCCACATCAATAAGGTGCCAAAGGATGCGCAATTGGGCCAGGCATCTCCAGCTGTTGAAAAATTGCAAATTTCCTTGGTTTCCATGGAGTAAGAGCCGTTGCTGGGCACGTGATCTTGACATCATTGATTATTCATTTGTGGCTACAGCCAAAAGTATTGGTCGGAGAGCAACGCGGTTTGCACCATTCGATTTCTCGTCACAAAATACGTCGGATTAGCCTCTTACCAGCAGCATTGGAACAGTTTTTCCACTTTTGGATTTTTGCCTGGTCATTTTGCTAATTGAAATCGGCTACATTAACTATGTACAATCGCGACTGGTCATTACTATATTCAACATTTCATTATAAGTTCTGTGCCCTTCGGTAGCCCAGACGACGTCAAATCTTTGGGCCAAGCCCATTTATCTCACCCAGCAAATGTCTTACTTCTAAGTCGAAGACAAACTCAATGTCTTTATCTACATGTAGAAAAACCACACCATTTGTATATAAAAAAAACAAAAGGTACTTGATACAATGCGCTGTAAAAAGTACAATTGAACACTGACCCACATCAATAAGGTGCCAAAAGATGCGCAATTGGGCCAGGCATCTCCAGCTGTTGAAAAATTGCAAATTTCTATGGTTTCCATGGAGTAAGAGCCGTTGCTGGGCACGTGATCTTGACATCATTGATTATTCATTTGTGGCTACAGCCAAAAGTATTGGTCGGAGAGCAACGCGGTTTGCACCATTCGATTTCTCGTCACAAAATACGTCGGATTAGCCTCTTACCAGCAGCATTGGAACAGTTTTTCCACTTTTGGATTTTTGCCTGGTCTTTTTGCTTATTGAAATCGGCTACATTAGCTATGTACAATCGCGACTGGTCATTACTATATTCAATTTTTCATTATAAGTTATGTGCCCTTCGGTAGCCCAGACGACGTCAAATCTTTGGGCCAAGCCCATTTAACTCACCCAGCAAATGTCTTACTTCTAAGTCGAAGACAAACTCAATGTCTTTATCTACATGTAGAAAAACCACACCATTTGTATATAAAAAAAAACAAAAGGTACTTGATACAATCCGCTGTAAAAAGTACAATTGAACACTGACCCACATCAATAAGGTGCCAAAGGATGCGCAATTGGGCCAGGCATCTCCAGCTGTTGAAAAATTGCAAATTTCCTTGGTTTCCATGGAGTAAGAGCCGTTGCTGGGCACGTGATCTTGACATCATTGATTATTCATTTGTGGCTACAGCCAAAAGTATTGGTCGGAGAGCAACGCGGTTTGCACCATTCGATTTCTCGTCACAAAATACGTCGGATTAGCCTCTTACCAGCAGCATTGGAACAGTTTTTCTACTTTTGGATTTTTGCCTGGTCTTTTTTTCGAATTGAAATGGGCTACATTAACTATGTACAATCGCGACTGGTCATTACTATATTCAACATTTCATTATAAGTTATGTGCCCTTCGGTAGCCCAGACGACGTCAAATCTTTGGGCCAAGCCCATTTAACTCACCCAGCAAATGTCTTACTTCTAAGTCGAAGACAAACTCAATGTCTTTATCTACATGTAGAAAAACCACACCATTTGTATATAAAAAAAACACAAGGTACTTGATACAATCCGCTGTAAAAAGTACAATTGAACACTGACCCACATCAATAAGGTGCCAAAGGATGCGCAATTGGGCCAGGCATCTCCAGCTGTTGAAAAATTGCAAATTTCCTTGGTTTCCATGGAGTAAGAGCCGTTGCTGGGCACGTGATCTTGACATCATTGATTATTCATTTGTGGCTACAGCCAAAAGTATTGGTCGGAGAGCAACGCGGTTTGCACCATTCGATTTCTCGTCACAAAATACGTCGGATTAGCCTCTTACCAGCAGCATTGGAACAGTTTTTCCACTTTTGGATTTTTGCCTGGTCTTTTTGCGAATTGAAATCGGCTACATTAACTATGTACAATCGCGACTGGTCATTACTATATTCAACTTTTCATTATAAGTTATGTGCCCTTCGGTAGCCCAGACGACGTCAAATCTTTGGGCCAAGCCCATTTAACTCACCCAACAAATGTCTTACTTCTAAGTCGAAGACAAACTCAATGTCTTTATCTACATGTAGAAAAACCACACCATTTGTATATAAAAAAAACACAAGGTACTTGATACAATCCGCTGTAAAAAGTACAATTGAACACTGACCCACATCAATAAGGTGCCAAAGGATGCGCAATTGGGCCAGGCATCTCCAGCTGTTGAAAAATTGCAAATTTCCTTGGTTTCCATGGAGTAAGAGCCGTTGCTGGGCACGTGATCTTGACATCATTGATTATTCATTTGTGGCTACAGCCAAAAGTATTGGTCGGAGAGCAACGCGGTTTGCACCATTCGATTTCTCGTCACAAAATACGTCGGATTAGCCTCTTACCAGCAGCATTGGAACAGTTTTTCCACTTTTGGATTTTTGCCTGGTCATTTTGCTAATTGAAATCGGCTACATTAACTATGTACAATCGCGACTGGTCATTACTATATTCAACATTTCATTATAAGTTCTGTGCCCTTCGGTAGCCCAGACGACGTCAAATCTTTGGGCCAAGCCCATTTAACTCACCCAGCAAATGTCTTACTTCTAAGTCGAAGACAAACTCAAAGTCTTTATCTACATGTAGAAAAACCACACCATTTGTATATAAAAAAAACAAAAGGTACTTGATACAACCCGCTGTAAAAAGTACAATTGAACACTGACCCACATCAATAAGGTGCCAAAGGATGCGCAATTGGGCCAGGCATCTCCAGCTGTTGAAAAATTGCAAATTTCCTTGGTTTCCATGGAGTAAGAGCCGTTGCTGGGCACGTGATCTTGACATCATTGATTATTCATTTGTGGCTACAGCCAAAAGTATTGGTCGGAGAGCAACGCGGTTTGCACCATTCGATTTCTCGTCACAAAATACGTCGGATTAGCCTCTTACCAGCAGCATTGGAACAGTTTTTCCACTTTTGGATTTTTGCCTGTTATTTTTGTTAATTGAAATCGGCTGCATTAACTATGTACAATCGCGACTGGTCATTACTATATTCAACTTTTCATTATAAGTTATGTGCCCTTCGGTAGCCCAGACGACGTCAAATCTTTGGGCCAAGCCCATTTAACTCACCCAACAAATGTCTTACTTCTAAGTCGAAGACAAACTCAATGTCTTTATCTACATGTAGAAAAACCACACCATTTGTATGTAAAAAAAAAACAAAAGGTACTTGATACAATCCGCTGTAAAAAGTACAATTGAACACTGACCCACATCAATAAGGTGCCAAAGGATGCGCAATTGGGCCAGGCATCTCCAGCTGTTGAAAAATTGCAAATTTCCTTGGTTTCCATGGAGTAAGAGCCATTGCTGGGCACGTGATCTTGACATCATTGATTATTCATTTGTGGCTACAGCCAAAAGTATTGGTCGGAGAGCAACGCGGTTTGCACCATTCGATTTCTCGTCACAAAATACGTCGGATTAGCCTCTTACCAGCAGCATTGGAACAGTTTTTCCACTTTTGGATTTTTGCCTGGTCATTTTGCTAATTGAAATCGGCTACATTAACTATGTACAATCGCGACTGGTCATTACTATATTCAACATTTCATTATAAGTTATGTGCCCTTCGGTAGCCCAGACGACGTCAAATCTTTGGGCCAAGCCCATTTAACTCACCCAGCAAATGTCTTACTTCTAAGTCGAAGACAAACTCAATGTCTTTATCTACATGTAGAAAAACCACACCATTTGTATATTAAAAAACCCAAGGTACTTGATACAATCCGCTGTAAAAAGTACAATTGAACACTGACCCACATCAATAAAGTGCCAAAAGATGCGCAATTGGGCCAGGCATCTCCAGCTGTTGAAAAATTGCAAATTTCTATGGTTTCCATGGAGTAAGAGCCGTTGCTGGGCACGTGATCTTGACATCATTGATTATTCATTTGTGGCTACAGCCAAAAGTATTGGTCGGAGAGCAACGCGGTTTGCACCATTCGATTTCTCGTCACAAAATACGTCGGATTAGCCTCTTACCAGCAGCATTGGAACAGTTTTTCCACTTTTGGATTTTTGCCTGGTCTTTTTGCTTATTAAAATCGGGTACATTAGCTATGTACAATCGCGACTGGTCATTACTATATTCAATTTTTCATTATAAGTGATGTGCCCTTCGGTAGCCCAGACGACGTCAAATCTTTGGGCCAAACCCATTTAACTCACCCAGCAAATGTCTTACTTCTAAGTCGAAGACAAACTCAATGTCTTTATCTACATGTAGAAAAACCACACCATTTGTATATAAAAAAAACACAAGGTACTTGATACAATCCGCTGTAAAAAGTACAATTGAACACTGACCCACATCAATAAGGTGCCAAAGGATGCGCAATTGGGCCAGGCATCTCCAGCTGTTGAAAAATTGCAAATTTCCTTGGTTTCCATGGAGTAAGAGCCGTTGCTGGGCACGTGATCTTGACATCATTGATTATTCATTTGTGGCTACAGCCAAAAGTATTGGTTGGAGAGCAACGCGGTTTGCACCATTCGATTTCTCGTCACAAAATACGTCGGATTAGTCTCTTACCAGCAGCATTGGAACAGTTTTTCCACTTTTGGATTTTTGCCTGGTCTTTTTGCGAATTGAAATCGGCTACATTAACTATGTACAATCGCGACTGGTCATTACTATATTCAACATTTCATTATAAGTTATGTGCCCTTCGGTAGCCCAGACGACGTCAAATCTTTGGGCCAAGCCCATTTAACTCACCCAGCAAATGTCTTACTTCTAAGTCGAAGACAAACTCAATGTCTTTATCTACATGTAGAAAAACCACACCATTTGTATATAAAAAAAACACAAGGTACTTGATACAATCCGCTGTAAAAAGTACAATTGAACACTGACCCACATCAATAAGGTGCCAAAGGATGCGCAATTGGGCCAGGCATCTCCAGCTGTTGAAAAATTGCAAATTTCCTTGGTTTCCATGGAGTAAGAGCCGTTGCTGGGCACGTGATCTTGACATCATTGATTATTCATTTGTGGCTACAGCCAAAAGTATTGGTCGGAGAGCAACGCGGTTTGCACCATTCGATTTCTCGTCACAAAATACGTCGGATTAGCCTCTTACCAGCAGCATTGGAACAGTTTTTCCACTTTTGGATTTTTGCCTGGTCATTTTGCTAATTGAAATCGGCTACATTAACTATGTACAATCGCGACTGGTCATTACTATATTCAACATTTCATTATAAGTTCTGTGCCCTTCGGTAGCCCAGACGACGTCAAATCTTTGGGCCAAGCCCATTTATCTCACCCAGCAAATGTCTTACTTCTAAGTCGAAGACAAACTCAATGTCTTTATCTACATGTAGAAAAACCACACCATTTGTATATAAAAAAAACAAAAGGTACTTGATACAATGCGCTGTAAAAAGTACAATTGAACACTGACCCACATCAATAAGGTGCCAAAAGATGCGCAATTGGGCCAGGCATCTCCAGCTGTTGAAAAATTGCAAATTTCTATGGTTTCCATGGAGTAAGAGCCGTTGCTGGGCACGTGATCTTGACATCATTGATTATTCATTTGTGGCTACAGCCAAAAGTATTGGTCGGAGAGCAACGCGGTTTGCACCATTCGATTTCTCGTCACAAAATACGTCGGATTAGCCTCTTACCAGCAGCATTGGAACAGTTTTTCCACTTTTGGATTTTTGCCTGGTCTTTTTGCTTATTGAAATCGGCTACATTAGCTATGTACAATCGCGACTGGTCATTACTATATTCAATTTTTCATTATAAGTTATGTGCCCTTCGGTAGCCCAGACGACGTCAAATCTTTGGGCCAAGCCCATTTAACTCACCCAGCAAATGTCTTACTTCTAAGTCGAAGACAAACTCAATGTCTTTATCTACATGTAGAAAAACCACACCATTTGTATATAAAAAAAAACAAAAGGTACTTGATACAATCCGCTGTAAAAAGTACAATTGAACACTGACCCACATCAATAAGGTGCCAAAGGATGCGCAATTGGGCCAGGCATCTCCAGCTGTTGAAAAATTGCAAATTTCCTTGGTTTCCATGGAGTAAGAGCCGTTGCTGGGCACGTGATCTTGACATCATTGATTATTCACTTGTGGCTACAGCCAAAAGTATTGGTCGGAGAGCAACGCGGTTTGCACCATTCGATTTCTCGTCACAAAATACGTCGGATTAGCCTCTTACCAGCAGCATTGGAACAGTTTTTCTACTTTTGGATTTTTGCCTGGTCTTTTTTTCGAATTGAAATGGGCTACATTAACTATGTACAATCGCGACTGGTCATTACTAGATTCAACTTTTCATTATAAGTTATGTGCCCTTCGGTAGCCCAGACGACGTCAAATCTTTGGGCCAAACCCATTTAACTCACCCAGCAAATGTCTTACTTCTAAGTCGAAGACAAACTCAATGTCTTTATCTACATGTAGAAAAACCACACCATTTGTATATAAAAAAAACACAAGGTACTTGATACAATCCGCTGTAAAAAGTACAATTGAACACTGACCCACATCAATAAGGTGCCAAAGGATGCGCAATTGGGCCAGGCATCTCCAGCTGTTGAAAAATTGCAAATTTCCTTGGTTTCCATGGAGTAAGAGCCGTTGCTGGGCACGTGATCTTGACATCATTGATTATTCATTTGTGGCTACAGCCAAAAGTATTGGTTGGAGAGCAACGCGGTTTGCACCATTCGATTTCTCGTCACAAAATACGTCGGATTAGCCTCTTACCAGCAGCATTGGAACAGTTTTTCTACTTTTGGATTTTTGCCTGGTTTTTTTGCGAATTGAAATCGGCTACATTAACTATGTACAATCGCGACTGGTCATTACTATATTCAACTTTTCATTATAAGTTATGTGCCCTTCGGTAGCCCAGACGACGTCAAATCTTTGGGCCAAACCCATTTAACTCACCCAGCAAATGTCTTACTCCTAAGTTGAAGACAAACTCAATGTCTTTATCTACATGTAGAAAAACCACACCATTTGTATATAAAAAAAACACAAGGTACTTGATACAATCCGCTGTAAAAAGTACAATTGAACACTGACCCACATCAATAAGGTCCCAAAGGATGCGCAATTGGGCCAGGCATCTCCAGCTGTTGAAAAATTGCAAATTTCCTTGGTTTCCATGGAGTAAGAGCCGTTGCTGGGCACGTGATCTTGACATCATTGATTATTCATTTGTGGCTACAGCCAAAAGTATTGGTCGGAGAGCAACGCGGTTTGCACCATTCGATTTCTCGTCACAAAATACGTCGGATTAGCCTCTTACCAGCAGCATTGGAACAGTTTTTCCACTTTTGGATTTTTGCCTGGTCATTTTGCTAATTGAAATGGGCTACATTAACTATGTACAATCGCGACTGGTCATTACTAGATTCAACT
This sequence comes from Liolophura sinensis, assembly GCF_032854445.1. Classification (NCBI taxonomy): domain Eukaryota; kingdom Metazoa; phylum Mollusca; class Polyplacophora; order Chitonida; family Chitonidae; genus Liolophura; species Liolophura sinensis. The sequence continues at coordinate 248,354 of NW_027017966.1, forward strand.
TTTCATTATAAGTTATGTGCCCTTCGGTAGCCCAGACGACGTCAAATCTTTGGGCCAAACCCATTTAACTCACCCAGCAAATGTCTTACTTCTAAGTCGAAGACAAACTCAATGTCTTTATCTACATGTAGAAAAACCACACCATTTGTATATAAAAAAAACACAAGGTACTTGATACAATCCGCTGTAAAAAGTACAATTGAACACTGACCCACATCAATAAGGTGCCAAAGGATGCGCAATTGGGCCAGGCATCTCCAGCTGTTGAAAAATTGCAAATTTCCTTGGTTTCCATGGAGTAAGAGCCGTTGCTGGGCACGTGATCTTGACATCATTGATTATTCATTTGTGGCTACAGCCAAAAGTATTGGTTGGAGAGCAACGCGGTTTGCACCATTCGATTTCTCGTCACAAAATACGTCGGATTAGCCTCTTACCAGCAGCATTGGAACAGTTTTTCTACTTTTGGATTTTTGCCTGGTCTTTTTGCGAATTGAAATCGGCTACATTAACTATGTACAATCGCGACTGGTCATTACTATATTCAACTTTTCATTATAAGTTATGTGCCCTTCGGTAGCCCAGACGACGTCAAATCTTTGGGCCAAGCCCATTTAACTCACCCAGCAAATGTCTTACTTCTAAGTCGAAGACAAACTCAATGTCTTTATCTACATGTAGAAAAACCACACCATTTGTATATAAAAAAACCACAAGGTACTTGATACAATCCGCTGTAAAAAGTACAATTGAACACTGACCCACATCAATAAGGTGCCAAAGGATGCGCAATTGGGCCAGGCATCTCCAGCTGTTGAAAAATTGCAAATTTCCTTGGTTTCCATGGAGTAAGAGCCGTTGCTGGGCACGTGATCTTGACATCATTGATTATTCACTTGTGGCTACAGCCAAAAGTATTGGTCGGAGAGCAACGCGGTTTGCACCATTCGATTTCTCGTCACAAAATACGTCGGATTAGTCTCTTACCAGCAGCATTGGAACAGTTTTTCCACTTTTGGATTTTTGCCTGGTCTTTTTGCTAATTGAAATCGGCTACATTAACTGTGTACAATCGCGACTGGTCATTACTATATTCAACATTTCATTATAAGTTATGTGCCCTTCGGTAGCCCAGACGACGTCAAATCTTTGGGCCAAGCCCATTTAACTCACCCAGCAAATGTCTTACTCCTAAGTCGAAGACAAACTCAATGTCTTTATCTACATGTAGAAAAACCACACCATTTGTATATAAAAAAAACACAAGGTACTTGATACAATCCGCTGTAAAAAGTACAATTGAACACTGACCCACATCAATAAGGTCCCAAAGGATGCGCAATTGGGCCAGGCATCTCCAGCTGTTGAAAAATTGCAAATTTCCTTGGTTTCCATGGAGTAAGAGCCGTTGCTGGGCACGTGATCTTGACATCATTGATTATTCATTTGTGGCTACAGCCAAAAGTATTGGTCGGAGAGCAACGCGGTTTGCACCATTCGATTTCTCGTCACAAAATACGTCGGATTAGCCTCTTACCAGCAGCATTGGAACAGTTTTTCCACTTTTGGATTTTTGCCTGGTCATTTTGCTAATTGAAATCGGCTACATTAACTATGTACAATCGCGACTGGTCATTACTATATTCAACATTTCATTATAAGTTATGTGCCCTTCGGTAGCCCAGACGACGTCAAATCTTTGGGCCAAGCCCATTTAACTCACCCAGCAAATGTCTTACTTCTAAGTCGAAGACAAACTCAATGTCTTTATCTACATGTAGAAAAACCACACCATTTGTATATTAAAAAACCCAAGGTACTTGATACAATCCGCTGTAAAAAGTACAATTGAACACTGACCCACATCAATAAAGTGCCAAAAGATGCGCAATTGGGCCAGGCATCTCCAGCTGTTGAAAAATTGCAAATTTCTATGGTTTCCATGGAGTAAGAGCCGTTGCTGGGCACGTGATCTTGACATCATTGATTATTCATTTGTGGCTACAGCCAAAAGTATTGGTCGGAGAGCAACGCGGTTTGCACCATTCGATTTCTCGTCACAAAATACGTCGGATTAGCCTCTTACCAGCAGCATTGGAACAGTTTTTCCACTTTTGGATTTTTGCCTGGTCTTTTTGCTTATTGAAATCGGGTACATTAGCTATGTACAATCGCGACTGGTCATTACTATATTCAATTTTTCATTATAAGTGATGTGCCCTTCGGTAGCCCAGACGACGTCAAATCTTTGGGCCAAACCCATTTAACTCACCCAGCAAATGTCTTACTTCTAAGTCGAAGACAAACTCAATGTCTTTATCTACATGTAGAAAAACCACACCATTTGTATATAAAAAAAACACAAGGTACTTGATACAATCCGCTGTAAAAAGTACAATTGAACACTGACCCACATCAATAAGGTGCCAAAGGATGCGCAATTGGGCCAGGCATCTCCAGCTGTTGAAAAATTGCAAATTTCCTTGGTTTCCATGGAGTAAGAGCCGTTGCTGGGCACGTGATCTTGACATCATTGATTATTCATTTGTGGCTACAGCCAAAAGTATTGGTTGGAGAGCAACGCGGTTTGCACCATTCGATTTCTCGTCACAAAATACGTCGGATTAGCCTCTTACCAGCAGCATTGGAACAGTTTTTCCACTTTTGGATTTTTGCCTGGTCTTTTTGCGAATTGAAATCGGCTACATTAACTATGTACAATCGCGACTGGTCATTACTATATTCAACATTTCATTATAAGTTATGTGCCCTTCGGTAGCCCAGACGACGTCAAATCTTTGGGCCAAGCCCATTTAACTCACCCAGCAAATGTCTTACTTCTAAGTCGAAGACAAACTCAATGTCTTTATCTACATGTAGAAAAACCACACCATTTGTATATAAAAAAAACACAAGGTACTTGATACAATCCGCTGTAAAAAGTACAATTGAACACTGACCCACATCAATAAGGTGCCAAAGGATGCGCAATTGGGCCAGGCATCTCCAGCTGTTGAAAAATTGCAAATTTCCTTGGTTTCCATGGAGTAAGAGCCGTTGCTGGGCACGTGATCTTGACATCATTGATTATTCATTTGTGGCTACAGCCAAAAGTATTGGTCGGAGAGCAACGCGGTTTGCACCATTCGATTTCTCGTCACAAAATACGTCGGATTAGCCTCTTACCAGCAGCATTGGAACAGTTTTTCTACTTTTGGATTTTTGCCTGGTCTTTTTGCGAATTGAAATCGGCTACATTAACTATGTACAATCGCGACTGGTCATTACTATATTCAACTTTTCATTATAAGTTATGTGCCCTTCGGTAGCCCAGACGACGTCAAATCTTTGGGCCAAGCCCATTTAACTCACCCAACAAATGTCTTACTTCTAAGTCGAAGACAAACTCAATGTCTTTATCTACATGTAGAAAAACCACACCATTTGTATATAAAAAAAACAAAAGGTACTTGATACAATCCGCTGTAAAATGTACAATTGAACACTGACCCACATCAATAAGGTGCCAAAGGATGCGCAATTGGGCCAGGCATCTCCAGCTGTTGAAAAATTGCAAATTTCCTTGGTTTCCATGGAGTAAGAGCCGTTGCTGGGCACGTGATCTTGACATCATTGATTATTCATTTGTGGCTACAGCCAAAAGTATTGGTCGGAGAGCAACCCGGTTTGCACCATTCGATTTCTCGTCACAAAATACGTCGGATTAGCCTCTTACCAGCAGCATTGGAACAGTTTTTCCACTTTTGGATTTTTGCCTGGTCATTTTGCTAATTGAAATCGGCTACATTAACTATGTACAATCGCGACTGGTCATTACTATATTCAACATTTCATTATAAGTTCTGTGCCCTTCGGTAGCCCAGACGACGTCAAATCTTTGGGCCAAGCCCATTTATCTCACCCAGCAAATGTCTTACTTCTAAGTCGAAGACAAACTCAATGTCTTTATCTACATGTAGAAAAACCACACCATTTGTATATAAAAAAAACAAAAGGTACTTGATACAATCCGCTGTAAAAAGTACAATTGAACACTGACCCACATCAATAAGGTGCCAAAGGATGCGCAATTGGGCCAGGCATCTCCAGCTGTTGAAAAATTGCAAATTTCCTTGGTTTCCATGGAGTAAGAGCCGTTGCTGGGCACGTGATCTTGACATCATTGATTATTCACTTGTGGCTACAGCCAAAAGTATTGGTCGGAGAGCAACGCGGTTTGCACCATTCGATTTCTCGTCACAAAATACGTCGGATTAGCCTCTTACCAGCAGCATTGGAACAGTTTTTCTACTTTTGGATTTTTGCCTGGTCTTTTTTTCGAATTGAAATGGGCTACATTAACTATGTACAATCGCGACTGGTCATTACTATATTCAACTTTTCATTATAAGTTATGTGCCCTTCGGTAGCCCAGACGACGTCAAATCTTTGGGCCAAACCCATTTAACTCACCCAGCAAATGTCTTACTTCTAAGTCGAAGACAAACTCAATGTCTTTATCTACATGTAGAAAAACCACACCATTTGTATATAAAAAAAACACAAGGTACTTGATACAATCCGCTGTAAAAAGTACAATTGAACACTGACCCACATCAATAAGGTGCCAAAGGATGCGCAATTGGGCCAGGCATCTCCAGCTGTTGAAAAATTGCAAATTTCCTTGGTTTCCATGGAGTAAGAGCCGTTGCTGGGCACGTGATCTTGACATAATTGATTATTCATTTGTGGCTACAGCCAAAAGTATTGGTTGGAGAGCAACGCGGTTTGCACCATTCGATTTCTCGTCACAAAATACGTCGGATTAGCCTCTTACCAGCAGCATTGGAACAGTTTTTCTACTTTTGGATTTTTGCCTGGTCTTTTTGCGAATTGAAATCGGCTACATTAACTATGTACAATCGCGACTGGTCATTACTATATTCAACTTTTCATTATAAGTTATGTGCCCTTCGGTAGCCCAGACGACGTCAAATCTTTGGGCCAAGCCCATTTAACTCACCCAGCAAATGTCTTACTTCTAAGTCGAAGACAAACTCAATGTCTTTATCTACATGTAGAAAAACCACACCATTTGTATATAAAAAAACCACAAGGTACTTGATACAATCCGCTGTAAAAAGTACAATTGAACACTGACCCACATCAATAAGATGCCAAAGGATGCGCAATTGGGCCAGGCATCTCCAGCTGTTGAAAAATTGCAAATTTCCTTGGTTTCCATGGAGTAAGAGCCGTTGCTGGGCACGTGATCTTGACATCATTGATTATTCACTTGTGGCTACAGCCAAAAGTATTGGTCGGAGAGCAACGCGGTTTGCACCATTCGATTTCTCGTCACAAAATACGTCGGATTAGTCTCTTACCAGCAGCATTGGAACAGTTTTTCCACTTTTGGATTTTTGCCTGGTCTTTTTGCTAATTGAAATCGGCTACATTAACTGTGTACAATCGCGACTGGTCATTACTATATTCAACATTTCATTATAAGTTATGTGCCCTTCGGTAGCCCAGACGACGTCAAATCTTTGGGCCAAGCCCATTTAACTCACCCAGCAAATGTCTTACTCCTAAGTCGAAGACAAACTCAATGTCTTTATCTACATGTAGAAAAACCACACCATTTGTATATAAAAAAAACACAAGGTACTTGATACAATCCGCTGTAAAAAGTACAATTGAACACTGACCCACATCAATAAGGTCCCAAAGGATGCGCAATTGGGCCAGACATCTCCAGCTGTTGAAAAATTGCAAATTTCCTTGGTTTCCATGGAGTAAGAGCCGTTGCTGGGCACGTGATCTTGACATCATTGATTATTCATTTGTGGCTACAGCCACAAGTATTGGTCGGAGAGCAACGCGGTTTGCACCATTCGATTTCTCGTCACAAAATACGTCGGATTAGCCTCTTACCAGCAGCATTGGAACAGTTTTTCCACTTTTGGATTTTTGCCTGGTCTTTTTGCGAATTGAAATCGGCTACATTAACTATGTACAATCGCGACTGGTCATTACTATATTCAACTTTTCATTATAAGTTATGTGCCCTTCGGTAGCCCAGACGACGTCAAATCTTTGGGCCAAGCCCATTTAACTCACCCAGCAAATGTCTTACTTCTAAGTCGAAGACAAACTCAATGTCTTTATCTACATGTAGAAAAACCACACCATTTGTATATAAAAAGAACACAAGGTACTTGATACAATCCGCTGTAAAAAGTACAATTGAACACTGACCCACATCAATAAGGTGCCAAAGGATGCGCAATTGGGCCAGGCATCTCCAGCTGTTGAAAAATTGCAAATTTCCTTGGTTTCCATGGAGTAAGAGCCGTTGCTGGGCACGTGATCTTGACATCATTGATTATTCATTTGTGGCTACAGCCAAAAGTATTGGTCGGAGAGCAACGCGGTTTGCACCATTCGATTTCTCGTCACAAAATACGTCGGATTAGCCTCTTACCAGCAGCATTGGAACAGTTTTTCCACTTTTGGATTTTTGCCTGTTCTTTTTGCTAATTGAAATCGGCTGCATTAACTATGTACAATCGCGACTGGTCATTACTATATTTAACTTTTCATTATAAGTTATGTGCCCTTCGGTAGCCCAGACGACGTCAAATCTTTGGGCCAAGCCCATTTAACTCACCCAACAAATGTCTTACTTCTAAGTCGAAGACAAACTCAATGTCTTTATCTACATGTAGAAAAACCACACCATTTGTATGTAAAAAAAAACAAAAGGTACTTGATACAATCCGCTGTAAAAAGTACAATTGAACACTGACCCACATCAATAAGGTGCCAAAGGATGCGCAATTGGGCCAGGCATCTCCAGCTGTTGAAAAATTGCAAATTTCCTTGGTTTCCATGGAGTAAGAGCCATTGCTGGGCACGTGATCTTGACATCATTGATTATTCATTTGTGGCTACAGCCAAAAGTATTGGTCGGAGAGCAACGCGGTTTGCACCATTCGATTTCTCGTCACAAAATACGTCGGATTAGCCTCTTACCAGCAGCATTGGAACAGTTTTTCCACTTTTGGATTTTTGCCTGGTCATTTTGCTAATTGAAATCGGCTACATTAACTATGTACAATCGCGACTGGTCATTACTATATTCAACATTTCATTATAAGTTATGTGCCCTTCGGTAGCCCAGACGACGTCAAATCTTTGGGCCAAGCCCATTTAACTCACCCAGCAAATGTCTTACTTCTAAGTCGAAGACAAACTCAATGTCTTTATCTACATGTAGAAAAACCACACCATTTGTATATAAAAAAACCCAAGGTACTTGATACAATCCGCTGTAAAAAGTACAATTGAACACTGACCCACATCAATAAAGTGCCAAAAGATGCGCAATTGGGCCAGGCATCTCCAGCTGTTGAAAAATTGCAAATTTCTATGGTTTCCATGGAGTAAGAGCCGTTGCTGGGCACGTGATCTTGACATCATTGATTATTCATTTGTGGCTACAGCCAAAAGTATTGGTCGGAGAGCAACGCGGTTTGCACCATTCGATTTCTCGTCACAAAATACGTCGGATTAGCCTCTTACCAGCAGCATTGGAACAGTTTTTCCACTTTTGGATTTTTGCCTGGTCTTTTTGCTTATTGAAATCGGGTACATTAGCTATGTACAATCGCGACTGGTCATTACTATATTTAATTTTTCATTATAAGTGATGTGCCCTTCGGTAGCCCAGACGACGTCAAATCTTTGGGCCAAACCCATTTAACTCACCCAGCAAATGTCTTACTTCTAAGTCGAAGACAAACTCAATGTCTTTATCTACATGTAGAAAAACCACACCATTTGTATATAAAAAAAACACAAGGTACTTGATACAATCCGCTGTAAAAAGTACAATTGAACACTGACCCACATCAATAAGGTGCCAAAGGATGCGCAATTGGGCCAGGCATCTCCAGCTGTTGAAAAATTGCAAATTTCCTTGGTTTCCATGGAGTAAGAGCCGTTGCTGGGCACGTGATCTTGACATCATTGATTATTCATTTGTGGCTACAGCCAAAAGTATTGGTTGGAGAGCAACGCGGTTTGCACCATTCGATTTCTCGTCACAAAATACGTCGGATTAGCCTCTTACCAGCAGCATTGTAACAGTTTTTCCACTTTTGGATTTTTGCCTGGTCTTTTTGCGAATTGAAATCGGCTACATTAACTATGTACAATCGCGACTGGTCATTACTATATTCAACATTTCATTATAAGTTATGTGCCCTTCGGTAGCCCAGACGACGTCAAATCTTTGGGCCAAGCCCATTTAACTCACCCAGCAAATGTCTTACTTCTAAGTCGAAGACAAACTCAATGTCTTTATCTACATGTAGAAAAACCACACCATTTGTATATAAAAAAAACACAAGGTACTTGATACAATCCGCTGTAAAAAGTACAATTGAACACTGACCCACATCAATAAGGTGCCAAAGGATGCGCAATTGGGCCAGGCATCTCCAGCTGTTGAAAAATTGCAAATTTCCTTGGTTTCCATGGAGTAAGAGCCGTTGCTGGGCACGTGATCTTGACATCATTGATTATTCATTTGTGGCTACAGCCAAAAGTATTGGTCGGAGAGCAACGCGGTTTGCACCATTCGATTTCTCGTCACAAAATACGTCGGATTAGCCTCTTACCAGCAGCATTGGAACAGTTTTTTCCACTTTTGGATTTTTGCCTGGTCTTTTTGCGAATTGAAATCGGCTACATTAACTATGTACAATCGCGACTGGTCATTACTATATTCAACTTTTCATTATAAGTTATGTGCCCTTCGGTAGCCCAGACGACGTCAAATCTTTGGGCCAAGCCCATTTAACTCACCCAACAAATGTCTTACTTCTAAGTCGAAGACAAACTCAATGTCTTTATCTACATGTAGAAAAACCACACCATTTGTATATAAAAAAAACAAAAGGTACTTGATACAATCCGCTGTAAAAAGTACAATTGAACACTGACCCACATCAATAAGGTGCCAAAGGATGCGCAATTGGGCCAGGCATCTCCAGCTGTTGAAAAATTGCAAATTTCCTTGGTTTCCATGGAGTAAGAGCCGTTGCTGGGCACGTGATCTTGACATCATTGATTATTCATTTGTGGCTACAGCCAAAAGTATTGGTCGGAGAGCAACGCGGTTTGCACCATTCGATTTCTCGTCACAAAATACGTCGGATTAGCCTCTTACCAGCAGCATTGGAACAGTTTTTCCACTTTTGGATTTTTGCCTGGTCATTTTGCTAATTGAAATCGGCTACATTAACTATGTACAATCGCGACTGGTCATTACTATATTCAACATTTCATTATAAGTTCTGTGCCCTTCGGTAGCCCAGACGACGTCAAATCTTTGGGCCAAGCCCATTTAACTCACCCAGCAAATGTCTTACTTCTAAGTCGAAGACAAACTCAATGTCTTTATCTACATGTAGAAAAACCACACCATTTGTATATAAAAAAAACAAAAGGTACTTGATACAACCCGCTGTAAAAAGTACAATTGAACACTGACCCACATCAATAAGGTGCCAAAGGATGCGCAATTGGGCCAGGCATCTCCAGCTGTTGAAAAATTGCAAATTTCCTTGGTTTCCATGGAGTAAGAGCCGTTGCTGGGCACGTGATCTTGACATCATTGATTATTCATTTGTGGCTACAGCCAAAAGTATTGGTCGGAGAGCAACGCGGTTTGCACCATTCGATTTCTCGTCACAAAATACGTCGGATTAGCCTCTTACCAGCAGCATTAGAACAGTTTTTCTACTTTTGGATTTTTGCCTGGTCTTTTTGCGAATTGAAATCGGCTACATTAACTATGTACAATCGCGACTGGTCATTACTATATTCAAATTTTCATTATAAGTTATGTGCCCTTCGGTAGCCCAGACGACGTCAAATCTTTGGGCCAAACCATTTAACTCACCCAGCAAATGTCTTACTTCTAAGTCGAAGACAAACTCAATGTCTTTATCTACATGTAGAAAAACCACACCATTTGTATATAAAAAAAACACAAGGTACTTGATACAATCCGCTGTAAAAAGTACAATTGAACACTGACCCACATCAATAAGGTGCCAAAGGATGCGCAATTGGGCCAGGCATCTCCAGCTGTTGAAAAATTGCAAATTTCCTTGGTTTCCATGGAGTAAGAGCCGTTGCTGGGCACGTGATCTTGACATCATTGATTATTCATTTGTGGCTACAGCCAAAAGTATTGGTTGGAGAGCAACGCGGTTTGCACCATTCGATTTCTCGTCACAAAATACGTCGGATTAGCCTCTTACCAGCAGCATTGGAACAGTTTTTCCACTTTTGGATTTTTGCCTGGTCTTTTTGCGAATTGAAATCGGCTACATTAACTATGTACAATCGCGACTGGTCATTACTATATTCAACATTTCATTATAAGTTATGTGCCCTTCGGTAGCCCAGACGACGTCAAATCTTTGGGCCAAACCCATTTAACTCACCCAGCAAATGTCTTACTTCTAAGTCGAAGACAAACTCAATGTCTTTATCTACATGTAGAAAAACCACACCATTTGTATATAAAAAAAACACAAGGTACTTGATACAATCCGCTGTAAAAAGTACAATTGAACACTGACCCACATCAATAAGGTGCCAAAGGATGCGCAATTGGGCCAGGCATCTCCAGCTGTTGAAAAATTGCAAATTTCCTTGGTTTCCATGGAGTAACAGCCGTTGCTGGGCACGTGATCTTGACATCATTGATTATTCATTTGTGGCTACAGCCAAAAGTATTGGTCGGAGAGCAACGCGGTTTGCACCATTCGATTTCTCGTCACAAAATACGTCGGATTAGCCTCTTACCAGCAGCATTGGAACAGTTTTTCCACTTTTGGATTTTTGCCTGGTCTTTTTGCGAATTGAAATCGGCTACATTAACTATGTACAATCGCGACTGGTCATTACTATATTCAACTTTTCATTATAAGTTATGTGCCCTTCGGTAGCCCAGACGACGTCAAATCTTTGGGCCAAGCCCATTTAACTCACCCAACAAATGTCTTACTTCTAAGTCGAAGACAAACTCAATGTCTTTATCTACATGTAGAAAAACCACACCATTTGTATATAAAAAAAACAAAAGGTACTTGATACAATCCGCTGTAAAAAGTACAATTGAACACTGACCCACATCAATAAGGTGCCAAAGGATGCGCAATTGGGCCAGGCATCTCCAGCTGTTGAAAAATTGCAAATTTCCTTGGTTTCCATGGAGTAAGAGCCGTTGCTGGGCACGTGATCTTGACATCATTGATTATTCATTTGTGGCTACAGCCAAAAGTATTGGTCGGAGAGCAACGCGGTTTGCACCATTCGATTTCTCGTCACAAAATACGTCGGATTAGCCTCTTACCAGCAGCATTGGAACAGTTTTTTCCACTTTTGGATTTTTGCCTGGTCATTTTGCTAATTGAAATCGGCTACATTAACTATGTACAATCGCGACTGGTCATTACTATATTCAACATTTCATTATAAGTTATGTGCCCTTCGGTAGCCCAGACGACGTCAAATCTTTGGGCCAAGCCCATTTAACTCACCCAGCAAATGTCTTACTTCTAAGTCGAAGACAAACTCAAAGTCTTTATCTACATGTAGAAAAACCACACCATTTGTATATAAAAAAAACAAAAGGTACTTGATACAACCCGCTGTAAAAAGTACAATTGAACACTGACCCACATCAATAAGGTGCCAAAGGATGCGCAATTGGGCCAGGCATCTCCAGCTGTTGAAAAATTGCAAATTTCCTTGGTTTCCATGGAGTAAGAGCCGTTGCTGGGCACGTGATCTTGACATCATTGATTATTCATTTGTGGCTACAGCCAAAAGTATTGGTCGGAGAGCAACGCGGTTTGCACCATTCGATTTCTCGTCACAAAATACGTCGGATTAGCCTCTTACCAGCAGCATTGGAACAGTTTTTCCACTTTTGGATTTTTGCCTGTTCTTTTTGCTAATTGAAATCGGCTGCATTAACTATGTACAATCGCGACTGGTCATTACTATATTCAACTTTTCATTATAAGTTATGTGCCCTTCGGTAGCCCAGACGACGTCAAATCTTTGGGCCAAGCCCATTTAACTCACCCAACAAATGTCTTACTTCTAAGTCGAAGACAAACTCAATGTCTTTATCTACATGTAGAAAAACCACACCATTTGTATGTAAAAAAAAACAAAAGGTACTTGATACAGTCCGCTGTAAAAAGTACAATTGAACACTGACCCACATCAATAAGGTGCCAAGAGATGCGCAGTTGGGCCAGGCATCTCCAGCTGTTGAAAAATTGCAAATTTCTATGGTTTCCATGGAGTAAGAGCCGTTGCTGGGCACGTGATCTTGACATCATTGATTATTCACTTGTGGCTACAGCCAAAAGTATTGGTCGGAGAGCAACGCGGTTTGCACCATTCGACTTCTCGTCACAAAATACGTCGGATTAGCCTCTTACCAGCAGCACTGGAACAGTTTTTCCACTTTTGGATTTTTACCTGGTCTTTTTGCTAATTGAAATCGGCTACATTAACTATGTACAATCGCGACTGGTCATTACTATATTCAATTTTTCATTATAAGTTATGTGCCCTTCGGTAGCCCAGACGACGTCAAATCTTTGGGCCAAGCCCATTTAACTCACCCAGCAAATGTCTTACTTCTAAGTCGAAGACAAACTCAATGTCTTTATCTACATGTAGAAAAACCACACCATTTGTATATAAAAAAACAAAAGGTATTTGATACAGTCCGCTGTTAAAAGTACAATTGAACACTGACCCACATCAATAAGGTGCCAAAAGATGCGCAATTGGGCCAGGCATCTCCAGCTGTTGAAAATTGCAAATTTCCTTGGTTTCCATGGAGTAAGAGCCATTGCTGGGCACGTGATCTTGACATCATTGATTATTCATTTGTGGCTACAGCCAAAAGTATTGGTCGGAGAGCAACGCGGTTTGCACCATTCGATTTCTCGTCACAAAATACGTCGGATTAGCCTCTTACCAGCAGCATTGGAACAGTTTTTCCACTTTTGGATTTTTGCCTGGTCATTTTGCTAATTGAAATCGGCTACATTAACTATGTACAATCGCGACTGGTCATTACTATATTCAACATTTCATTATAAGTTATGTGCCCTTCGGTAGCCCAGACGACGTCAAATCTTTGGGCCAAGCCCATTTAACTCACCCAGCAAATGTCTTACTTCTAAGTCGAAGACAAACTCAATGTCTTTATCTACATGTAGAAAAACCACACCATTTGTATATAAAAAAACCCAAGGTACTTGATACAATCCGCTGTAAAAAGTACAATTGAACACTGACCCACATCAATAAAGTGCCAAAAGATGCGCAATTGGGCCAGGCATCTCCAGCTGTTGAAAAATTGCAAATTTCTATGGTTTCCATGGAGTAAGAGCCGTTGCTGGGCACGTGATCTTGACATCATTGATTATTCATTTGTGGCTACAGCCAAAAGTATTGGTCGGAGAGCAACGCGGTTTGCACCATTCGATTTCTCGTCACAAAATACGTCGGATTAGCCTCTTACCAGCAGCATTGGAACAGTTTTTCCACTTTTGGATTTTTGCCTGGTCTTTTTGCTTATTGAAGTCGGGTACATTAGCTATGTACAATCGCGACTGGTCATTACTATATTCAATTTTTCATTATAAGTGATGTGCCCTTCGGTAGCCCAGACGACGTCAAATCTTTGGGCCAAACCCATTTAACTCACCCAGCAAATGTCTTACTTTTAAGTCGAAGACAAACTCAATGTCTTTATCTACATGTAGAAAAACCACACCATTTGTATATAAAAAAAACACAAGGTACTTGATACAATCCGCTGTAAAAAGTACAATTGAACACTGACCCACATCAATAAGGTGCCAAAGGATGCGCAATTGGGCCAGGCATCTCCAGCTGTTGAAAATTGCAAATTTCCTTGGTTTCCATGGAGTAAGAGCCGTTGCTGGGCACGTGATCTTGACATCATTGATTATTCATTTGTGGCTACAGCCAAAAGTATTGGTTGGAGAGCAACGCGGTTGCACCATTCGATTTCTCGTCACAAAATACGTCGGATTAGACTCTTACCAGCAGCATTGGAATAGTTTTTCCACTTTTGGATTTTTGCCTGGTCTTTTTGCGAATTGAAATCGGCTACATTAACTATGTACAATCGCGACTGGTCATTACTATATTCAACTTTTCATTATAAGTTATGTGCCCTTCGGTAGCCCAGACGACGTCAAATCTTTGGGCCAAGCCCATTTAACTCACCCAACAAATGTCTTACTTCTAAGTCGAAGACAAACTCAATGTCTTTATCTACATGTAGAAAAACCACACCATTTGTATATTAAAAAAACAAAAGGTACTTGATACAATCCGCTGTAAAAAGTACAATTGAAAACTGACCCACATCAATAAGGTGCCAAAGGATGCGCAATTGGGCCAGGCATCTCCAGCTGTTGAAAAATTGCAAATTTCCTTGGTTTCCATGGAGTAAGAGCCGTTGCTGGGCACGTGATCTTGACATCATTGATTATTCATTTGTGGCTACAGCCAAAAGTATTGGTCGGAGAGCAACGCGGTTTGCACCATTCGATTTCTCGTCACAAAATACGTCGGATTAGCCTCTTACCAGCAGCATTGGAACAGTTTTTCCACTTTTGGATTTTTGCCTGGTCATTTTGCTAATTGAAATCGGCTACATTAACTATGTACAATCGCGACTGGTCATTACTATATTCAACATTTCATTATAAGTTCTGTGCCCTTCGGTAGCCCAGACGACGTCAAATCTTTGGGCCAAGCCCATTTAACTCACCCAGCAAATGTCTTACTTCTAAGTCGAAGACAAACTCAATGTCTTTATCTACATGTAGAAAAACCACACCATTTGTATATGAAAAAAACAAAAGGTACTTGATACAACCCGCTGTAAAAAGTACAATTGAACACTGACCCACATCAATAAGGTGCCAAAGGATGCGCAATTGGGCCAGGCATCTCCAGCTGTTGAAAAATTGCAAATTTCCTTGGTTTCCATGGAGTAAGAGCCGTTGCTGGGCACGTGATCTTGACATCATTGATTATTCATTTGTGGCTACAGCCAAAAGTATTGGTCGGAGAGCAACGCGGTTTGCACCATTCGATTTCTCGTCACAAAATACGTCGGATTAGCCTCTTACCAGCAGCATTGGAACAGTTTTTCCACTTTTGGATTTTTGCCTGGTCATTTTGCTAATTGAAATCGGCTACATTAACTATGTACAATCGCGACTGGTCATTACTATATTCAACATTTCATTATAAGTTCTGTGCCCTTCGGTAGCCCAGACGACGTCAAATCTTTGGGCCAAGCCCATTTATCTCACCCAGCAAATGTCTTACTTCTAAGTCGAAGACAAACTCAATGTCTTTATCTACATGTAGAAAAACCACACCATTTGTATATAAAAAAAACAAAAGGTACTTGATACAATGCGCTGTAAAAAGTACAATTGAACACTGACCCACATCAATAAGGTGCCAAAAGATGCGCAATTGGGCCAGGCATCTCCAGCTGTTGAAAAATTGCAAATTTCTATGGTTTCCATGGAGTAAGAGCCGTTGCTGGGCACGTGATCTTGACATCATTGATTATTCATTTGTGGCTACAGCCAAAAGTATTGGTCGGAGAGCAACGCGGTTTGCACCATTCGATTTCTCGTCACAAAATACGTCGGATTAGCCTCTTACCAGCAGCATTGGAACAGTTTTTCCACTTTTGGATTTTTGCCTGGTCTTTTTGCTTATTGAAATCGGCTACATTAGCTATGTACAATCGCGACTGGTCATTACTATATTCAATTTTTCATTATAAGTTATGTGCCCTTCGGTAGCCCAGACGACGTCAAATCTTTGGGCCAAGCCCATTTAACTCACCCAGCAAATGTCTTACTTCTAAGTCGAAGACAAACTCAATGTCTTTATCTACATGTAGAAAAACCACACCATTTGTATATAAAAAAAAACAAAAGGTACTTGATACAATCCGCTGTAAAAAGTACAATTGAACACTGACCCACATCAATAAGGTGCCAAAGGATGCGCAATTGGGCCAGGCATCTCCAGCTGTTGAAAAATTGCAAATTTCCTTGGTTTCCATGGAGTAAGAGCCGTTGCTGGGCACGTGATCTTGACATCATTGATTATTCACTTGTGGCTACAGCCAAAAGTATTGGTCGGAGAGCAACGCGGTTTGCACCATTCGATTTCTCGTCACAAAATACGTCGGATTAGCCTCTTACCAGCAGCATTGGAACAGTTTTTTCTACTTTTGGATTTTTGCCTGGTCTTTTTTTCGAATTGAAATGGGCTACATTAACTATGTACAATCGCGACTGGTCATTACTATATTCAACTTTTCATTATAAGTTATGTGCCCTTCGGTAGCCCAGACGACGTCAAATCTTTGGGCCAAACCCATTTAACTCACCCAGCAAATGTCTTACTTCTAAGTCGAAGACAAACTCAATGTCTTTATCTACATGTAGAAAAACCACACCATTTGTATATAAAAAAAACACAAGGTACTTGATACAATCCGCTGTAAAAAGTACAATTGAACACTGACCCACATCAATAAGGTGCCAAAGGATGCGCAATTGGGCCAGGCATCTCCAGCTGTTGAAAAATTGCAAATTTCCTTGGTTTCCATGGAGTAAGAGCCGTTGCTGGGCACGTGATCTTGACATCATTGATTATTCATTTGTGGCTACAGCCAAAAGTATTGGTTGGAGAGCAACGCGGTTTGCACCATTCGATTTCTCGTCACAAAATACGTCGGATTAGCCTCTTACCAGCAGCATTGGAACAGTTTTTCTACTTTTGGATTTTTGCCTGGTCTTTTTGCGAATTGAAATCGGCTACATTAACTATGTACAATCGCGACTGGTCATTACTATATTCAACTTTTCATTATAAGTTATGTGCCCTTCGGTAGCCCAGACGACGTCAAATCTTTGGGCCAAGCCCATTTAACTCACCCAGCAAATGTCTTACTTCTAAGTCGAAGACAAACTCAATGTCTTTATCTACATGTAGAAAAACCACACCATTTGTATATAAAAAAACCACAAGGTACTTGATACAATCCGCTGTAAAAAGTACAATTGAACACTGACCCACATCAATAAGGTGCCAAAGGATGCGCAATTGGGCCAGGCATCTCCAGCTGTTGAAAAATTGCAAATTTCCTTGGTTTCCATGGAGTAAGAGCCGTTGCTGGGCACGTGATCTTGACATCATTGATTATTCACTTGTGGCTACAGCCAAAAGTATTGGTCGGAGAGCAACGCGGTTTGCACCATTCGATTTCTCGTCACAAAATACGTCGGATTAGTCTCTTACCAGCAGCATTGGAACAGTTTTTCCACTTTTGGATTTTTGCCTGGTCATTTTGCTAATTGAAATCGGCTACATTAACTGTGTACAATCGCGACTGGTCATTACTATATTCAACATTTCATTATAAGTTATGTGCCCTTCGGTAGCCCAGACGACGTCAAATCTTTGGGCCAAGCCCATTTAACTCACCCAGCAAATGTCTTACTTCTAAGTCGAAGACAAACTCAATGTCTTTATCTACATGTAGAAAAACCACACCATTTGTATATAAAAAGAACACAAGGTACTTGATACAATCCGCTGTAAAAAGTACAATTGAACACTGACCCACATCAATAAGGTGCCAAAGGATGCGCAATTGGGCCAGGCATCTCCAGCTGTTGAAAAATTGCAAATTTCCTTGGTTTCCATGGAGTAAGAGCCGTTGCTGGGCACGTGATCTTGACATCATTGATTATTCATTTGTGGCTACAGCCAAAAGTATTGGTCGGAGAGCAACGCGGTTTGCACCATTCGATTTCTCGTCACAAAATACGTCGGATTAGCCTCTTACCAGCAGCATTGGAACAGTTTTTTCACTTTTGGATTTTTGCCTGTTCTTTTTGCTAATTGAAATCGGCTGCATTAACTATGTACAATCGCGACTGGTCATTACTATATTCAACTTTTCATTATAAGTTATGTGCCCTTCGGTAGCCCAGACGACGTCAAATCTTTGGGCCAAGCCCATTTAACTCACCCAACAAATGTCTTACTTCTAAGTCGAAGACAAACTCAATGTCTTTATCTACATGTAGAAAAACCACACCATTTGTATTTAAAAAAAAACAAAAGGTACTTGATACAATCCGCTGTAAAAAGTACAATTGAACACTGACCCACATCAATAAGGTGCCAAAGGATGCGCAATTGGGCCAGGCATCTCCAGCTGTTGAAAAATTGCAAATTTCCTTGGTTTCCATGGAGTAAGAGCCGTTGCTGGGCACGTGATCTTGACATCATTGATTATTCATTTGTGGCTACAGCCAAAAGTATTGGTCGGAGAGCAACGCGGTTTGCACCATTCGATTTCTCGTCACAAAATACGTCGGATTAGCCTCTTACCAGCAGCATTGGAACAGTTTTTCTACTTTTGGATTTTTGCCTGGTCTTTTTGCTAATTGAAATCGGCTACATTAACTATGTACAATCGCGACTGGTCATTACTATATTCAACTTTTCATTATAAGTTATGTGCCCTTCGGTAGCCCAGACGACGTCAAATCTTTGGGCCAAGCCCATTTAACTCACCCAACAAATGTCTTACTTCTAAGTCGAAGACAAACTCAATGTCTTTATCTACATGTAGAAAAACCACACCATTTGTATATAAAAAAAACAAAAGGTACTTGATACAATCCGCTGTAAAAAGTACAATTGAACACTGACCCACATCAATAAGGTGCCAAAGGATGCGCAATTGGGCCAGGCATCTCCAGCTGTTGAAAAATTGCAAATTTCCTTGGTTTCCATGGAGTAAGAGCCGTTGCTGGGCACGTGATCTTGACATCATTGATTATTCATTTGTGGCTACAGCCAAAAGTATTGGTCGGAGAGCAACGCGGTTTGCACCATTCGATTTCTCGTCACAAAATACGTCGGATTAGCCTCTTACCAGCAGCATTGGAACAGTTTTTCCACTTTTGGATTTTTGCCTGGTCATTTTGCTAATTGAAATCGGCTACATTAACTATGTACAATCGCGACTGGTCATTACTATATTCAACATTTCATTATAAGTTCTGTGCCCTTCGGTAGCCCAGACGACGTCAAATCTTTGGGCCAAGCCCATTTAACTCACCCAGCAAATGTCTTACTTCTAAGTCGAAGACAAACTCAATGTCTTTATCTACATGTAGAAAAACCACACCATTTGTATATAAAAAAAACAAAAGGTACTTGATACAACCCGCTGTAAAAAGTACAATTGAACACTGACCCACATCAATAAGGTGCCAAAGGATGCGCAATTGGGCCAGGCATCTCCAGCTGTTGAAAAATTGCAAATTTCCTTGGTTTCCATGGAGTAAGAGCCGTTGCTGGGCACGTGATCTTGACATCATTGATTATTCATTTGTGGCTACAGCCAAAAGTATTGGTCGGAGAGCAACGCGGTTTGCACCATTCGATTTCTCGTCACAAAATACGTCGGATTAGCCTCTTACCAGCAGCATTGGAACAGTTTTTCCACTTTTGGATTTTTGCCTGTTCTTTTTGCTAATTGAAATCGGCTGCATTAACTATGTACAATCGCGACTGGTCATTACTATATTCAACTTTTCATTATAAGTTATGTGCCCTTCGGTAGCCCAGACGACGTCAAATCTTTGGGCCAAGCCCATTTAACTCACCCAACAAATGTCTTACTTCTAAGTCGAAGACAAACTCAATGTCTTTATCTACATGTAGAAAAACCACACCATTTGTATGTAAAAAAAAACAAAAGGTACTTGATACAATCCGCTGTAAAAAGTACAATTGAACACTGACCCACATCAATAAGGTGCCAAAGGATGCGCAATTGGGCCAGGCATCTCCAGCTGTTGAAAAATTGCAAATTTCCTTGGTTTCCATGGAGTAAGAGCCATTGCTGGGCACGTGATCTTGACATCATTGATTATTCATTTGTGGCTACAGCCAAAAGTATTGGTCGGAGAGCAACGCGGTTTGCACCATTCGATTTCTCGTCACAAAATACGTCGGATTAGCCTCTTACCAGCAGCATTGGAACAGTTTTTCCACTTTTGGATTTTTGCCTGGTCATTTTGCTAATTGAAATCGGCTACATTAACTATGTACAATCGCGACTGGTCATTACTATATTTAACATTTCATTATAAGTTATGTGCCCTTCGGTAGCCCAGACGACGTCAAATCTTTGGGCCAAGCCCATTTAACTCACCCAGCAAATGTCTTACTTCTAAGTCGAAGACAAACTCAATGTCTTTATCTACATGTAGAAAAACCACACCATTTGTATATAAAAAAAACACAAGGTACTTGATACAACCCGCTGTAAAAAGTACAATTAAACACTGACCCACATCAATAAGGTGCCAAAGGATGCGCAATTGGGCCAGGCATCTCCAGCTGTTGAAAAATTGCAAATTTCTATGGTTTCCATGGAGTAAGAGCCGTTGCTGGGCACGTGATCTTGACATCATTGATTATTCATTTGTGGCTACAGCCAAAAGTATTGGTCGGAGAGCAACGCGGTTTGCACCATTCGATTTCTCGTCACAAAATACGTCGGATTAGCCTCTTACCAGCAGCATTGGAACAGTTTTTCCACTTTTGGATTTTTGCCTGGTCATTTTGCTAATTGAAATCGGCTACATTAACTATGTACAATCGCGACTGGTCATTACTATATTCAACATTTCATTATAAGTTATGTGCCCTTCGGTAGCCCAGACGACGTCAAATCTTTGGGCCAAGCCCATTTAACTCACCCAGCAAATGTCTTACTTCTAAGTCGAAGACAAACTCAATGTCTTTATCTACATGTAGAAAAACCACACCATTTGTATATAAAAAAACCCAAGGTACTTGATACAATCCGCTGTAAAAAGTACAATTGAACACTGACCCACATCAATAAAGTGCCAAAAGATGCGCAATTGGGCCAGGCATCTCCAGCTGTTGAAAAATTGCAAATTTCTATGGTTTCCATGGAGTAAGAGCCGTTGCTGGGCACGTGATCTTGACATCATTGATTATTCATTTGTGGCTACAGCCAAAAGTATTGGTCGGAGAGCAACGCGGTTTGCACCATTCGATTTCTCGTCACAAAATACGTCGGATTAGCCTCTTACCAGCAGCATTGGAACAGTTTTTCCACTTTTGGATTTTTGCCTGGTCATTTTGCTTATTGAAATCGGGTTCATTAGCTATGTACAATCGCGACTGGTCATTACTATATTCAATTTTTCATTATAAGTGATGTGCCCTTCGGTAGCCCAGACGACGTCAAATCTTTGGTCCAAACCCATTTAACTCACCCAGCAAATGTCTTACTTCTAAGTCGAAGACAAACTCAATGTCTTTATCTACATGTAGAAAAACCACACCATTTGTATATAAAAAAAACACAAGGTACTTGATACAATCCGCTGTAAAAAGTACAATTGAACACTGACCCACATCAATAAGGTGCCAAAGGATGCGCAATTGGGCCAGGCATCTCCAGCTGTTGAAAAATTGCAAATTTCCTTGGTTTCCATGGAGTAAGAGCCGTTGCTGGGCACGTGATCTTGACATCATTGATTATTCATTTGTGGCTACAGCCAAAAGTATTGGTCGGAGAGCAACGCGGTTTGCACCATTCGATTTCTCGTCACAAAATACGTCGGATTAGCCTCTTACCAGCAGCATTGGAACAGTTTTTCCACTTTTGGATTTTTGCCTGGTCTTTTTGCGAATTGAAATCGGCTACATTAACTATGTACAATCGCGACTGGTCATTACTATATTCAACTTTTCATTATAAGTTATGTGCCCTTCGGTAGCCCAGACGACGTCAAATCTTTGGGCCAAGCCCATTTAACTCACCCAACAAATGTCTTACTTCTAAGTCGAAGACAAACTCAATGTCTTTATCTACATGTAGAAAAACCACACCATTTGTATATAAAAAAAACAAAAGGTACTTGATACAATCCGCTGTAAAAAGTACAATTGAACACTGACCCACATCAATAAGGTGCCAAAGGATGCGCAATTGGGCCAGGCATCTCCAGCTGTTGAAAAATTGCAAATTTCCTTGGTTTCCATGGAGTAAGAGCCATTGCTGGGCACGTGATCTTGACATCATTGATTATTCATTTGTGGCTACAGCCAAAAGTATTGGTCGGAGAGCAACGCGGTTTGCACCATTCGATTTCTCGTCACAAAATACGTCGGATTAGCCTCTTACCAGCAGCATTGGAACAGTTTTTCCACTTTTGGATTTTTGCCTGGTCATTTTGCTAATTGAAATCGGCTACATTAACTATGTACAATCGCGACTGGTCATTACTATATTCAACATTTCATTATAAGTTATGTGCCCTTCGGTAGCCCAGACGACGTCAAATCTTTGGGCCAAGCCCATTTAACTCACCCAGCAAATGTCTTACTTCTAAGTCGAAGACAAACTCAATGTCTTTATCTACATGTAGAAAAACCACACCATTTGTATATAAAAAAACCCAAGGTACTTGATACAATCCGCTGTAAAAAGTACAATTGAACACTGACCCACATCAATAAAGTGCCAAAAGATGCGCAATTGGGCCAGGCATCTCCAGCTGTTGAAAAATTGCAAATTTCTATGGTTTCCATGGAGTAAGAGCCGTTGCTGGGCACGTGATCTTGACATCATTGATTATTCATTTGTGGCTACAGCCAAAAGTATTGGTCGGAGAGCAACGCGGTTTGCACCATTCGATTTCTCGTCACAAAATACGTCGGATTAGCCTCTTACCAGCAGCATTGGAACAGTTTTTCCACTTTTGGATTTTTGCCTGGTCTTTTTGCTTATTGAAATCGGGTACATTAGCTATGTACAATCGCGACTGGTCATTACTATATTCAATTTTTCATTATAAGTGATGTGCCCTTCGGTAGCCCAGACGACGTCAAATCTTTGGGCCAAACCCATTTAACTCACCCAGCAAATGTCTTACTTCTAAGTCGAAGACAAACTCAATGTCTTTATCTACATGTAGAAAAACCACACCATTTGTATATAAAAAAAACACAAGGTACTTGATACAATCCGCTGTAAAAAGTACAATTGAACACTGACCCACATCAATAAGGTGCCAAAGGATGCGCAATTGGGCCAGGCATCTCCAGCTGTTGAAAAATTGCAAATTTCCTTGGTTTCCATGGAGTAAGAGCCGTTGCTGGGCACGTGATCTTGACATCATTGATTATTCATTTGTGGCTACAGCCAAAAGTATTGGTTGGAGAGCAACGCGGTTTGCACCATTCGATTTCTCGTCACAAAATACGTCGGATTAGCCTCTTACCAGCAGCATTGGAACAGTTTTTCCACTTTTGGATTTTTGCCTGGTCTTTTTGCGAATTGAAATCGGCTACATTAACTATGTACAATCGCGACTGGTCATTACTATATTCAACATTTCATTATAAGTTATGTGCCCTTCGGTAGCCCAGACGACGTCAAATCTTTGGGCCAAGCCCATTTAACTCACCCAGCAAATGTCTTACTTCTAAGTCGAAGACAAACTCAATGTCTTTATCTACATGTAGAAAAACCACACCATTTGTATATAAAAAAAACACAAGGTACTTGATACAATCCGCTGTAAAAAGTACAATTGAACACTGACCCACATCAATAAGATGCCAAAGGATGCGCAATTGGGCCAGGCATCTCCAGCTGTTGAAAAATTGCAAATTTCCTTGGTTTCCATGGAGTAAGAGCCGTTGCTGGGCACGTGATCTTGACATCATTGATTATTCATTTGTGGCTACAGCCAAAAGTATTGGTCGGAGAGCAACGCGGTTTGCACCATTCGATTTCTCGTCACAAAATACGTCGGATTAGCCTCTTACCAGCAGCATTGGAACAGTTTTTCCACTTTTGGATTTTTGCCTGGTCTTTTTGCGAATTGAAATCGGCTACATTAACTATGTACAATCGCGACTGGTCATTACTATATTCAACTTTTCATTATAAGTTATGTGCCCTTCGGTAGCCCAGACGACGTCAAATCTTTGGGCCAAGCCCATTTAACTCACCCAACAAATGTCTTACTTCTAAGTCGAAGACAAACTCAATGTCTTTATCTACATGTAGAAAAACCACACCATTTGTATATAAAAAAAACAAAAGGTACTTGATACAATCCGCTGTAAAAAGTACAATTGAACACTGACCCACATCAATAAGGTGCCAAAGGATGCGCAATTGGGCCAGGCATCTCCAGCTGTTGAAAAATTGCAAATTTCCTTGGTTTCCATGGAGTAAGAGCCGTTGCTGGGCACGTGATCTTGACATCATTGATTATTCATTTGTGGCTACAGCCAAAAGTATTGGTCGGAGAGCAACGCGGTTTGCACCATTCGATTTCTCGTCACAAAATACGTCGGATTAGCCTCTTACCAGCAGCATTGGAACAGTTTTTCCACTTTTGGATTTTTGCCTGGTCATTTTGCTAATTGAAATCGGCTACATTAACTATGTACAATCGCGACTGGTCATTACTATATTCAACATTTCATTATAAGTTCTGTGCCCTTCGGTAGCCCAGACGACGTCAAATCTTTGGGCCAAGCCCATTTAACTCACCCAGCAAATGTCTTACTTCTAAGTCGAAGACAAACTCAATGTCTTTATCTACATGTAGAAAAACCACACCATTTGTATGTAAAAAAAAACAAAAGGTACTTGATACAATCCGCTGTAAAAAGTACAATTGAACACTGACCCACATCAATAAGGTGCCAAAGGATGCGCAATTGGGCCAGGCATCTCCAGCTGTTGAAAAATTGCAAATTTCCTTGGTTTCCATGGAGTAAGAGCCGTTGCTGGGCACGTGATCTTGACATCATTGATTATTCATTTGTGGCTACAGCCAAAAGTATTGGTCGGAGAGCAACGCGGTTTGCACCATTCGATTTCTCGTCACAAAATACGTCGGATTAGCCTCTTACCAGCAGCATTGGAACAGTTTTTCCACTTTTGGATTTTTGCCTGGTCATTTTGCTAATTGAAATCGGCTACATTAACTATGTACAATCGCGACTGGTCATTACTATATTTAACATTTCATTATAAGTTATGTGCCCTTCGGTAGCCCAGACGACGTCAAATCTTTGGGCCAAGCCCATTTAACTCACCCAGCAAATGTCTTACTTCTAAGTCGAAGACAAACTCAATGTCTTTATCTACATGTAGAAAAACCACACCATTTGTATATAAAAAAAACACAAGGTACTTGATACAACCCGCTGTAAAAAGTACAATTAAACACTGACCCACATCAATAAGGTGCCAAAGGATGCGCAATTGGGCCAGGCATCTCCAGCTGTTGAAAAATTGCAAATTTCTATGGTTTCCATGGAGTAAGAGCCGTTGCTGGGCACGTGATCTTGACATCATTGATTATTCATTTGTGGCTACAGCCAAAAGTATTGGTCGGAGAGCAACGCGGTTTGCACCATTCGATTTCTCGTCACAAAATACGTCGGATTAGCCTCTTACCAGCAGCATTGGAACAGTTTTTCCACTTTTGGATTTTTGCCTGGTCATTTTGCTAATTGAAATCGGCTGCATTAACTATGTACAATCGCGACTGGTCATTACTATATTCAACTTTTCATTATAAGTTATGTGCCCTTCGGTAGCCCAGACGACGTCAAATCTTTGGGCCAAGCCCATTTAACTCACCCAACAAATGTCTTACTTCTAAGTCGAAGACAAACTCAATGTCTTTATCTACATGTAGAAAAACCACACCATTTGTATATAAAAAAACCCAAGGTACTTGATACAATCCGCTGTAAAAAGTACAATTGAACACTGACCCACATCAATAAAGTGCCAAAAGATGCGCAATTGGGCCAGGCATCTCCAGCTGTTGAAAAATTGCAAATTTCTATGGTTTCCATGGAGTAAGAGCCATTGCTGGGCACGTGATCTTGACATCATTGATTATTCATTTGTGGCTACAGCCAAAAGTATTGGTCGGAGAGCAACGCGGTTTGCACCATTCGATTTCTCGTCACAAAATACGTCGGATTAGCCTCTTACCAGCAGCATTGGAACAGTTTTTCCACTTTTGGATTTTTGCCTGGTCTTTTTGCTTATTGAAATCGGGTACATTAGCTATGTACAATCGCGACTGGTCATTACTATATTCAATTTTTCATTATAAGTTATGTGCCCTTCGGTAGCCCAGACGACGTCAAATCTTTGGGCCAAGCCCATTTAACTCACCCAGCAAATGTCTTACTTCTAAGTCGAAGACAAACTCAATGTCTTTATCTACATGTAGAAAAACCACACCATTTGTATATAAAAAAAAACAAAAGGTACTTGATACAATCCGCTGTAAAAAGTACAATTGAACACTGACGCACATCAATAAGGTGCCAAAGGATGCGCAATTGGGCCAGGCATCTCCAGCTGTTGAAAAATTGCAAATTTCTATGGTTTCCATGGAGTAAGAGCCGTTGCTGGGCACGTGATCTTGACATCATTGATTATTCATTTGTGGCTACAGCCAAAAGTATTGGTCGGAGAGCAACGCGGTTTGCACCATTCGATTTCTCGTCACAAAATACGTCGGATTAGCCTCTTACCAGCAGCATTGGAACAGTTTTTCTACTTTTAGATTTTTGCCTGGTCATTTTGCTAATTGAAATCGGCTACATTAACTATGTACAATCGCGACTGGTCATTACTATATTCAACATTTCATTATAAGTTATGTGCCCTTCGGTAGCCCAGACGACGTCAAATCTTTGGGCCAAACCCATTTAACTCACCCAGCAAATGTCTTACTTCTAAGTCGAAGACAAACTCAATGTCTTTATCTACATGTAGAAAAACCACACCATTTGTATATAAAAAAAACAAAAGGTACTTGATACAATCCGCTGTAAAAAGTACAATTGAACACTGACCCACATCAATAAGGTGCCAAAGGATGCGCAATTGGGCCAGGCATCTCCAGCTGTTGAAAAATTGCAAATTTCTATGGTTTCCATGGAGTAAGAGCCGTTGCTGGGCACGTGATCTTGACATCATTGATTATTCATTTGTGGCTACAGCCAAAAGTATTGGTCGGAGAGCAACGCGGTTTGCACCATTCGATTTCTCGTCACAAAATACGTCGGATTAGCCTCTTACCAGCAGCATTGGAACAGTTTTTCCACTTTTGGATTTTTGCCTGGTCTTTTTGCGAATTGAAATCGGCTACATTAACTATGTACAATCGCGACTGGTCATTACTATATTCAACTTTTCATTATAAGTTATGTGCCCTTCGGTAGCCCAGACGACGTCAAATCTTTGGGCCAAGCCCATTTAACTCACCCAACAAATGTCTTACTTCTAAGTCGAAGACAAACTCAATGTCTTTATCTACATGTAGAAAAACCACACCATTTGTATATAAAAAAAACAAAAGGTACTTGATACAATCCGCTGTAAAAAGTACAATTGAACACTGACCCACATCAATAAGGTGCCAAAGGATGCGCAATTGGGCCAGGCATCTCCAGCTGTTGAAAAATTGCAAATTTCCTTGGTTTCCATGGAGTAAGAGCCGTTGCTGGGCACGTGATCTTGACATCATTGATTATTCATTTGTGGCTACAGCCAAAAGTATTGGTCGGAGAGCAACGCGGTTTGCACCATTCGATTTCTCGTCACAAAATACGTCGGATTAGCCTCTTACCAGCAGCATTGGAACAGTTTTTCCACTTTTGGATTTTTGCCTGGTCATTTTGCTAATTGAAATCGGCTACATTAACTATGTACAATCGCGACTGGTCATTACTATATTCAACATTTCATTATAAGTTCTGTGCCCTTCGGTAGCCCAGACGACGTCAAATCTTTGGGCCAAGCCCATTTAACTCACCCAGCAAATGTCTTACTTCTAAGTCGAAGACAAACTCAATGTCTTTATCTACATGTAGAAAAACCACACCATTTGTATATAAAAAAAACACAAGGTACTTGATACAACCCGCTGTAAAAAGTACAATTGAACACTGACCCACATCAATAAGGTGCCAAAGGATGCGCAATTGGGCCAGGCATCTCCAGCTGTTGAAAAATTGCAAATTTCCTTGGTTTCCATGGAGTAAGAGCCGTTGCTGGGCACGTGATCTTGACATCATTGATTATTCATTTGTGGCTACAGCCAAAAGTATTGGTCGGAGAGCAACGCGGTTTGCACCATTCGATTTCTGGTCACAAAATACGTCGGATTAGCCTCTTACCAGCAGCATTGGAACAGTTTTTCTACTTTTGGATTTTTGCCTGGTCTTTTTGCTAATTGAAATCGGCTACATTAACTATGTACAATCGCGACTGGTCATTACTATATTCAACTTTTCATTATAAGTTATGTGCCCTTCGGTAGCCCAGACGACGTCAAATCTTTGGGCCAAGCCCATTTAACTCACCCAACAAATGTCTTACTTCTAAGTCGAAGACAAACTCAATGTCTTTATCTACATGTAGAAAAACCACACCATTTGTATATAAAAAAACACAAGGTACTTGATACAACCCGCTGTAAAAAGTACAATTAAACACTGACCCACATCAATAAGGTGCCAAAGGATGCGCAATTGGGCCAGGCATATCCAGCTGTTGAAAAATTGCAAATTTCCTTGGTTTCCATGGAGTAAGAGCCGTTGCTGGGCACGTGATCTTGACATCATTGATTATTCATTTGTGGCTACAGCCAAAAGTATTGGTCGGAGAGCAACGCGGTTTGCACCATTCGATTTCTCGTCACAAAATACGTCGGATTAGCCTCTTACCAGCAGCATTGGAACAGTTTTTCCACTTTTGGATTTTTGCCTGGTCTTTTTGCTAATTGAAATCGGCTGCATTAACTATGTACAATCGCGACTGGTCATTACTATATTCAACTTTTCATTATAAGTTATGTGCCCTTCGGTAGCCCAGACGACGTCAAATCTTTGGGCCAAGCCCATTTAACTCACCCAACAAATGTCTTACTTCTAAGTCGAAGACAAACTCAATGTCTTTATCTACATGTAGAAAAACCACACCATTTGTATGTAAAAAAAACAAAAGGTACTTGATACAATCCGCTGTAAAAAGTACAATTGAACACTGACCCACATCAATAAGGTGCCAAAGGATGCGCAATTGGGCCAGGCATCTCCAGCTGTTGAAAAATTGCAAATTTCCTTGGTTTCCATGGAGTAAGAGCCGTTGCTGGGCACGTGATCTTGACATCATTGATTATTCATTTGTGGCTACAGCCAAAAGTATTGGTCGGAGAGCAACGCGGTTTGCACCATTCGATTTCTGGTCACAAAATACGTCGGATTAGCCTCTTACCAGCAGCATTGGAACAGTTTTTCTACTTTTGGATTTTTGCCTGGTCTTTTTGCGAATTGAATTCGGCTACATTAACTATGTACAATCGCGACTGGTCATTACTATATTCAACTTTTCATTATAAGTTATGTGCCCTTCGGTAGCCCAGAGGACGTCAAATCTTTGGGCCAAGCCCATTTAACTCACCCAGCAAATGTCTTACTTCTAAGTCGAAGACAAACTCAATGTCTTTATCTACATGTAGAAAAACCACACCATTTGTATATAAAAAAAACAAAAGGTACTTGATACAATCCGCTGTAAAAAGTACAATTGAACACTGACCCACATCAATAAGGTGCCAAAGGATGCGCAATTGGGCCAGGCATCTCCAGCTGTTGAAAAATTGCAAATTTCCTTGGTTTCCATGGAGTAAGAGCCGTTGCTGGGCACGTGATCTTGACATCATTGATTATTCATTTGTGGCTACAGCCAAAAGTGTTGGTCGGAGAGCAACGCGGTTTGCACCATTCGATTTCTCGTCACAAAATACGTCGGATTAGCCTCTTACCAGCAGCATTGGAACAGTTTTTCTACTTTTGGATTTTTGCCTGGTCTTTTTGCGAATTGAAATCGGCTACATTAACTATGTACAATCGCGACTGGTCATTACTATATTCAACTTTTCATTATAAGTTATGTGCCCTTCGGTAGCCCAGACGACGTCAAATCTTTGGGCCAAGCCCATTTAACTCACCCAACAAATGTCTTACTTCTAAGTCGAAGACAAACTCAATGTCTTTATCTACATGTAGAAAAACCACACCATTTGTATATAAAAAAAACACAAGGTACTTGATACAATCCGCTGTAAAAAGTACAATTGAACACTGACCCACATCAATAAGGTGCCAAAGGATGCGCAATTGGGCCAGGCATCTCCAGCTGTTGAAAAATTGCAAATTTCCTTGGTTTCCATGGAGTAAGAGCCGTTGCTGGGCACGTGATCTTGACATCATTGATTATTCATTTGTGGCTACAGCCAAAAGTATTGGTTGGAGAGCAACGCGGTTTGCACCATTCGATTTCTCGTCACAAAATACGTCGGATTAGCCTCTTACCAGCAGCATTGGAACAGTTTTTCCACTTTTGGATTTTTGCCTGGTCATTTTGCTAATTGAAATCGGCTACATTAACTATGTACAATCGCGACTGGTCATTACTATATTCAATTTTTCATTATAAGTTCTGTGCCCTTCGGTAGCCCAGACGACGTCAAATCTTTGGGCCAAGCCCATTTAACTCACCCAGCAAATGTCTTACTTCTAAGTCGAAGACAAACTCAATGTCTTTATCTACATGTAGAAAAACCACACCATTTGTATATAAAAAAAACACAAGGTACTTGATAAACCCCGCTGTAAAAAGTACAATTGAACACTGACCCACATCAATAAGGTGCCAAAGGATGCGCAATTGGGCCAGGCATCTCCAGCTGTTGAAAAATTGCAAATTTCCTTGGTTTCCATGGAGTAAGAGCCGTTGCTGGGCACGTGATCTTGACATCATTGATTATTCATTTGTGGCTACAGCCAAAAGTATTGGTCGGAGAGCAACGCGGTTTGCACCATTCGATTTCTGGTCACAAAATACGTCGGATTAGCCTCTTACCAGCAGCATTGGAACAGTTTTTCTACTTTTGGATTTTTGCCTGGTCTTTTTGCTAATTGAAATCGGCTACATTAACTATGTACAATCGCGACTGGTCATTACTATATTCAACTTTTCATTATAAGTTATGTGCCCTTCGGTAGCCCAGACGACGTCAAATCTTTGGGCCAAGCCCATTTAACTCACCCAACAAATGTCTTACTTCTAAGTCGAAGACAAACTCAATGTCTTTATCTACATGTAGAAAAACCACACCATTTGTATATAAAAAAACACAAGGTACTTGATACAACCCGCTGTAAAAAGTACAATTAAACACTGACCCACATCAATAAGGTGCCAAAGGATGCGCAATTGGGCCAGGCATATCCAGCTGTTGAAAAATTGCAAATTTCCTTGGTTTCCATGGAGTAAGAGCCGTTGCTGGGCACGTGATCTTGACATCATTGATTATTCATTTGTGGCTACAGCCAAAAGTATTGGTCGGAGAGCAACGCGGTTTGCACCATTCGATTTCTCGTCACAAAATACGTCGGATTAGCCTCTTACCAGCAGCATTGGAACAGTTTTTCCACTTTTGGATTTTTGCCTGGTCTTTTTGCTAATTGAAATCGGCTGCATTAACTATGTACAATCGCGACTGGTCATTACTATATTCAACTTTTCATTATAAGTTATGTGCCCTTCGGTAGCCCAGACGACGTCAAATCTTTGGGCCAAGCCCATTTAACTCACCCAACAAATGTCTTACTTCTAAGTCGAAGACAAACTCAATGTCTTTATCTACATGTAGAAAAACCACACCATTTGTATGTAAAAAAAACAAAAGGTACTTGATACAATCCGCTGTAAAAAGTACAATTGAACACTGACCCACATCAATAAGGTGCCAAAGGATGCGCAATTGGGCCAGGCATCTCCAGCTGTTGAAAAATTGCAAATTTCCTTGGTTTCCATGGAGTAAGAGCCGTTGCTGGGCACGTGATCTTGACATCATTGATTATTCATTTGTGGCTACAGCCAAAAGTATTGGTCGGAGAGCAACGCGGTTTGCACCATTCGATTTCTGGTCACAAAATACGTCGGATTAGCCTCTTACCAGCAGCATTGGAACAGTTTTTCTACTTTTGGATTTTTGCCTGGTCTTTTTGCGAATTGAATTCGGCTACATTAACTATGTACAATCGCGACTGGTCATTACTATATTCAACTTTTCATTATAAGTTATGTGCCCTTCGGTAGCCCAGAGGACGTCAAATCTTTGGGCCAAGCCCATTTAACTCACCCAGCAAATGTCTTACTTCTAAGTCGAAGACAAACTCAATGTCTTTATCTACATGTAGAAAAACCACACCATTTGTATATAAAAAAAAACAAAAGGTACTTGATACAATCCGCTGTAAAAAGTACAATTGAACACTGACCCACATCAATAAGGTGCCAAAGGATGCGCAATTGGGCCAGGCATCTCCAGCTGTTGAAAAATTGCAAATTTCCTTGGTTTCCATGGAGTAAGAGCCGTTGCTGGGCACGTGATCTTGACATCATTGATTATTCATTTGTGGCTACAGCCAAAAGTATTGGTCGGAGAGCAACGCGGTTTGCACCATTCGATTTCTGGTCACAAAATACGTCGGATTAGCCTCTTACCAGCAGCATTGGAACAGTTTTTCTACTTTTGGATTTTTACCTGGTCTTTTTGCGAATTGAAATCGGCTACATTAACTATGTACAATCGCGACTGGTCATTACTATATTCAACTTTTCATTATAAGTTATGTGCCCTTCGGTAGCCCAGACGACGTCAAATCTTTGGGCCAAGCCCATTTAACTCACCCAACAAATGTCTTACTTCTAAGTCGAAGACAAACTCAATGTCTTTATCTACATGTAGAAAAACCACACCATTTGTATATAAAAAAAACACAAGGTACTTGATACAATCCGCTGTAAAAAGTACAATTGAACACTGACCCACATCAATAAGGTGCCAAAGGATGCGCAATTGGGCCAGGCATCTCCAGCTGTTGAAAAATTGCAAATTTCCTTGGTTTCCATGGAGTAAGAGCCGTTGCTGGGCACGTGATCTTGACATCATTGATTATTCATTTGTGGCTACAGCCAAAAGTATTGGTTGGAGAGCAACGCGGTTTGCACCATTCGATTTCTCGTCACAAAATACGTCGGATTAGCCTCTTACCAGCAGCATTGGAACAGTTTTTCCACTTTTGGATTTTTGCCTGGTCATTTTGCTAATTGAAATCGGCTACATTAACTATGTACAATCGCGACTGGTCATTACTATATTCAACATTTCATTATAAGTTCTGTGCCCTTCGGTAGCCCAGACGACGTCAAATCTTTGGGCCAAGCCCATTTAACTCACCCAGCAAATGTCTTACTTCTAAGTCGAAGACAAACTCAATGTCTTTATCTACATGTAGAAAAACCACACCATTTGTATATAAAAAAAACACAAGGTACTTGATACAACCCGCTGTTAAAAAGTACAATTGAACACTGACCCACATCAATAAGGTGCCAAAGGATGCGCAATTGGGCCAGGCATCTCCAGCTGTTGAAAAATTGCAAATTTCCTTGGTTTCCATGGAGTAAGAGCCGTTGCTGGGCACGTGATCTTGACATCATTGATTATTCATTTGTGGCTACAGCCAAAAGTATTGGTCGGAGAGCAACGCGGTTTGCACCATTCGATTTCTGGTCACAAAATACGTCGGATTAGCCTCTTACCAGCAGCATTGGAACAGTTTTTCTACTTTTGGATTTTTGCCTGGTCTTTTTGCTAATTGAAATCGGCTACATTAACTATGTACAATCGCGACTGGTCATTACTATATTCAACTTTTCATTATAAGTTATGTGCCCTTCGGTAGCCCAGACGACGTCAAATCTTTGGGCCAAGCCCATTTAACTCACCCAACAAATGTCTTACTTCTAAGTCGAAGACAAACTCAATGTCTTTATCTACATGTAGAAAAACCACACCATTTGTATATAAAAAAACACAAGGTATTTGATACAACCCGCTGTAAAAAGTACAATTAAACACTGACCCACATCAATAAGGTGCCAAAGGATGCGCAATTGGGCCAGGCATATCCAGCTGTTGAAAAATTGCAAATTTCCTTGGTTTCCATGGAGTAAGAGCCGTTGCTGGGCACGTGATCTTGACATCATTGATTATTCATTTGTGGCTACAGCCAAAAGTATTGGTCGGAGAGCAACGCGGTTTGCACCATTCGATTTCTCGTCACAAAATACGTCGGATTAGCCTCTTACCAGCAGCATTGGAACAGTTTTTCCACTTTTGGATTTTTGCCTGGTCTTTTTGCTAATTGAAATCGGCTGCATTAACTATGTACAATCGCGACTGGTCATTACTATATTCAACTTTTCATTATAAGTTATGTGCCCTTCGGTAGCCCAGACGACGTCAAATCTTTGGGCCAAGCCCATTTAACTCACCCAACAAATGTCTTACTTCTAAGTCGAAGACAAACTCAATGTCTTTATCTACATGTAAAAAAAACCACACCATTTGTATGTAAAAAAAACAAAAGGTACTTGATACAATCCGCTGTAAAAAGTACAACTGAACACTGACCCACATCAATAAGGTGCCAAAGGATGCGCAATTGGGCCAGGCATCTCCAGCTGTTGAAAAATTGCAAATTTCCTTGGTTTCCATGGAGTAAGAGCCGTTGCTGGGCACGTGATCTTGACATCATTGATTATTCATTTGTGGCTACAGCCAAAAGTATTGGTCGGAGAGCAACGCGGTTTGCACCATTCGATTTCTGGTCACAAAATACGTCGGATTAGCCTCTTACCAGCAGCATTGGAACAGTTTTTCTACTTTTGGATTTTTGCCTGGTCTTTTTGCGAATTGAATTCGGCTACATTAACTATGTACAATCGCGACTGGTCATTACTATATTCAACTTTTCATTATAAGTTATGTGCCCTTCGGTAGCCCAGAGGACGTCAAATCTTTGGGCCAAGCCCATTTAACTCACCCAGCAAATGTCTTACTTCTAAGTCGAAGACAAACTCAATGTCTTTATCTACATGTAGAAAAACCACACCATTTGTATATAAAAAAAACAAAAGGTACTTGATACAATCCGCTGTAAAAAGTACAATTGAACACTGACCCACATCAATAAGGTGCCAAAGGATGCGCAATTGGGCCAGGCATCTCCAGCTGTTGAAAAATTGCAAATTTCCTTGGTTTCCATGGAGTAAGAGCCGTTGCTGGGCACGTGATCTTGACATCATTGATTATTCATTTGTGGCTACAGCCAAAAGTATTGGTCGGAGAGCAACGCGGTTTGCACCATTCGATTTCTCGTCACAAAATATGTCGGATTAGCCTCTTACCAGCAGCATTGGAACAGTTTTTCTACTTTTGGATTTTTGCCTGGTCTTTTTGCGAATTTAAATCGGCTACATTAACTATGTACAATCGCGACTGGTCATTACTATATTCAACTTTTCATTATAAGTTATGTGCCCTTCGGTAGCCCAGACGACGTCAAATCTTTGGGCCAAGCCCATTTAACTCACCCAACAAATGTCTTACTTCTAAGTCGAAGACAAACTCAATGTCTTTATCTACATGTAGAAAAACCACACCATTTGTATATAAAAAAAAACACAAGGTACTTGATACAATCCGCTGTAAAAAGTACAATTGAACACTGACCCACATCAATAAGGTGCCAAAGGATGCGCAATTGGGCCAGGCATCTCCAGCTGTTGAAAAATTGCAAATTTCCTTGGTTTCCATGGAGTAAGAGCCGTTGCTGGGCACGTGATCTTGACATCATTGATTATTCATTTGTGGCTACAGCCAAAAGTATTGGTTGGAGAGCAACGCGGTTTGCACCATTCGATTTCTCGTCACAAAATACGTCGGATTAGCCTCTTACCAGCAGCATTGGAACAGTTTTTCTACTTTTGGATTTTTGCCTGGTCTTTTTGCGAATTGAAATCGGCTACATTAACTATGTACAATCGCGACTGGTCATTACTATATTCAACTTTTCATTATAAGTTCTGTGCCCTTCGGTAGCCCAGACGACGTCAAATCTTTGGGCCAAGCCCATTTAACTCACCCAGCAAATGTCTTACTTCTAAGTCGAAGACAAACTCAATGTCTTTATCTACATGTAGAAAAAACCACACCATTTGTATATAAAAAAAACAAAAGGTACTTGATACAATCCGCTGTAAAAAGTACAATTGAAGACTGACCCACATCAATAAGGTGCCAAAGGATGCGCAATTGGGCCAGGCATCTCCAGCTGTTGAAAAATTGCAAATTTCCTTGGTTTCCATGGAGTAAGAGCCGTTGCTGGGCACGTGATCTTGACATCATTGATTATTCATTTGTGGCTACAGCCAAAAGTATTGGTCGGAGAGCAACGCGGTTTGCACCATTCGATTTCTCGTCACAAAATACGTCGGATTAGCCTCTTACCAGCAGCATTGGAACAGTTTTTCCACTTTTGGATTTTTGCCTGGTCTTTTTGCGAATTGAAATCGGCTACATTAACTATGTACAATCGCGACTGGTCATTACTATATTCAACTTTTCATTATAAGTTATGTGCCCTTCGGTAGCCCAGACGACGTCAAATCTTTGGGCCAAGCCCATTTATCTCACCCAGCAAATGTCTTACTTCTAAGTCGAAGACAAACTCAATGTCTTTATCTACATGTAGAAAAACCACACCATTTGTATATAAAAAAAACAAAAGGTACTTGATACAATCCGCTGTAAAAAGTACAATTGAACACTGACCCACATCAATAAGGTGCCAAAGGATGCGCAATTGGGCCAGGCATCTCCAGCTGTTGAAAAATTGCAAATTTCCTTGGTTTCCATGGAGTAAGAGCCGTTGCTGGGCACGTGATC
The DNA here is from genome assembly GCF_032854445.1 of Liolophura sinensis. Taxonomy (NCBI): domain Eukaryota; kingdom Metazoa; phylum Mollusca; class Polyplacophora; order Chitonida; family Chitonidae; genus Liolophura; species Liolophura sinensis. The sequence continues at coordinate 285,532 of NW_027017966.1, forward strand.
TTGACATCATTGATTATTCATTTGTGGCTACAGCCAAAAGTATTGGTCGGAGAGCAACGCGGTTTGCACCATTCGATTTCTCGTCACAAAATACGTCGGATTAGTCTCTTACCAGCAGCATTGGAACAGTTTTTCCACTTTTGGATTTTTGCCTGGTCATTTTGATAATTGAAATCGGCTACATTAACTATGTACAATCGCGACTGGTCATTACTATATTCAACATTTCATTATAAGTTATGTGCCCTTCGGTAGCCCAGACGACGTCAAATCTTTGGGCCAAGCCCATTTAACTCACCCAGCAAATGTCTTACTTCTAAGTCGAAGACAAACTCAATGTCTTTATCTACATGTAGAAAAACCACACCATTTGTATATAAAAAAACCCAAGGTACTTGATACAATCCGCTGTAAAAAGTACAATTGAACACTGACCCACATCAATAAAGTGCCAAAAGATGCGCAATTGGGCCAGGCATCTCCAGCTGTTGAAAAATTGCAAATTTCTATGGTTTCCATGGAGTAAGAGCCGTTGCTGGGCACGTGATCTTGACATCATTGATTATTCATTTGTGGCTACAGCCAAAAGTATTGGTCGGAGAGCAACGCGGTTTGCACCATTCGATTTCTCGTCACAAAATACGTCGGATTAGCCTCTTACCAGCAGCATTGGAACAGTTTTTCACTTTTGGATTTTTGCCTGATCTTTTTGCTTATTGAAATCGGGTACATTAGCTATGTACAATCGCGACTGGTCATTACTATATTCAATTTTTCATTATAAGTTATGTGCCCTTCGGTAGCCCAGACGACGTCAAATCTTTGGGCCAAGCCCATTTAACTCACCCAGCAAATGTCTTACTTCTAAGTCGAAGACAAACTCAATGTCTTTATCTACATGTAGAAAACCACACCATTTGTATATAAAAAAAACAAAAGGTACTTGATACAATCCGCTGTAAAAAGTACAATTGAACACTGACCCACATCAATAAGGTGCCAAAGGATGCGCAATTGGGCCAGGCATCTCCAGCTGTTGAAAAATTGCAAATTTCCTTGGTTTCCATGGAGTAAGAGCCGTTGCTGGGCACGTGATCTTGACATCATTGATTATTCATTTGTGGCTACAGCCAAAAGTATTGGTCGGAGAGCAACGCGGTTTGCACCATTCGATTTCTCGTCACAAAATACGTCGGATTAGCCTCTTACCAGCAGCATTGGAACAGTTTTTCCACTTTTGGATTTTTGCCTGGTCTTTTTGCGAATTGAAATCGGCTACATTAACTATGTACAATCGCGACTGGTCATTACTATATTCAACTTTTCATTATAAGTTATGTGCCCTTCGGTAGCCCAGACGACGTCAAATCTTTGGGCCAAGCCCATTTAACTCACCCAACAAATGTCTTACTTCTAAGTCGAAGACAAACTCAATGTCTTTATCTACATGTAGAAAAACCACACCATTTGTATATAAAAAAAACACAAGGTACTTGATACAACCCGCTGTAAAAAGTACAATTGAACACTGACCCACATCAATAAGGTGCCAAAGGATGCGCAATTGGGCCAGGCATCTCCAGCTGTTGAAAAATTGCAAATTTCCTTGGTTTCCATGGAGTAAGAGCCGTTGCTGGGCACGTGATCTTGACATCATTGATTATTCATTTGTGGCTACAGCCAAAAGTATTGGTCGGAGAGCAACGCGGTTTGCACCATTCAATTTCTCGTCACAAAATACGTCGGATTAGCCTCTTACCAGCAGCATTGGAACAGTTTTTCCACTTTTGGATTTTTGCCTGGTTATTTTGCTAATAGAAATCGGCTACATTAACTATGTACAATCGCGACTGGTCATTACTATATTCAACATTTCATTATAAGTTCTGTGCCCTTCGGTAGCCCAGACGACGTCAAATCTTTGGGCCAAGCCCATTTAACTCACCCAGCAAATGTCTTACTTCTAAGTCGAAGACAAACTCAATGTCTTTATCTACATGTAGAAAAACCACACCATTTGTATATAAAAAAAACACAAGGTACTTGATACAACCCGCTGTAAAAAGTACAATTGAACACTGACCCACATCAATAAGGTGCCAAAGGATGCGCAATTGGGCCAGGCATCTCCAGCTGTTGAAAAATTGCAAATTTCTATGGTTTCCATGGAGTAAGAGCCGTTGCTGGGCACGTGATCTTGACATCATTGATTATTCATTTGTGGCTACAGCCAAAAGTATTGGTCGGAGAGCAACGCGGTTTGCACCATTCGATTTCTCGTCACAAAATACGTCGGATTAGCCTCTTACCAGCAGCATTGGAACAGTTTTTCTACTTTTGGATTTTTGCCTGGTCTTTTTGCTAATTGAAATCGGCTACATTAACTATGTACAATCGCGACTGGTCATTACTATATTCAACTTTTCATTATAAGTTATGTGCCCTTCGGTAGCCCAGACGACGTCAAATCTTTGGGCCAAGCCCATTTAACTCACCCAACAAATGTCTTACTTCTAAGTCGAAGACAAACTCAATGTCTTTATCTACATGTAGAAAAACCACACCATTTGTATGTAAAAAAAACAAAAGGTACTTGATACAATCCGCTGTAAAAAGTACAATTGAACACTGACCCACATCAATAAGGTGCCAAAGGATGCGCAATTGGGCCAGGCATCTCCAGCTGTTGAAAAATTGCAAATTTCCTTGGTTTCCATGGAGTAAGAGCCGTTGCTGGGCACGTGATCTTGACATCATTGATTATTCATTTGTGGCTACAGCCAAAAGTATTGGTCGGAGAGCAACGCGGTTTGCACCATTCGATTTCTCGTCACAAAATACGTCGGATTAGCCTCTTACCAGCAGCATTGGAACAGTTTTTCCACTTTTGGATTTTTGCCTGGTCATTTTGCTAATTGAAATCGGCTACATTAACTATGTACAATCGCGACTGGTCATTACTATATTCAACATTTCATTATAAGTTATGTGCCCTTCGGTAGCCCAGACGACGTCAAATCTTTGGGCCAAGCCCATTTAACTCACCCAACAAATGTCTTACTTCTAAGTCGAAGACAAACTCAATGTCTTTATCTACATGTAGAAAAACCACACCATTTGTATATAAAAAAACACAAGGTACTTGATACAACCCGCTGTAAAAAGTACAATTAAACACTGACCCACATCAATAAGGTGCCAAAGGATGCGCAATTGGGCCAGGCATCTCCAGCTGTTGAAAAATTGCAAATTTCCTTGGTTTCCATGGAGTAAGAGCCGTTGCTGGGCACGTGATCTTGACATCATTGATTATTCATTTGTGGCTACAGCCAAAAGTATTGGTCGGAGAGCAACGCGGTTTGCACCATTCGATTTCTCGTCACAAAATACGTCGGATTAGCCTCTTACCAGCAGCATTGGAACAGTTTTTCCACTTTTGGATTTTTGCCTGGTCTTTTTGCTAATTGAAATCGGCTGCATTAACTATGTACAATCGCGACTGGTCATTACTATATTCAACTTTTCATTATAAGTTATGTGCCCTTCGGTATCCCAGACGACGTCAAATCTTTGGGCCAAGCCCATTTAACTCACCCAACAAATGTCTTACTTCTAAGTCGAAGACAAACTCAATGTCTTTATCTACATGTAGAAAAACCACACCATTTGTATGTAAAAAAAAGCAAAAGGTACTTGATACAATCCGCTGTAAAAAGTACAATTGAACACTGACCCACATCAATAAAGTGCCAAAAGATGCGCAATTGGGCCAGGCATCTCCAGCTGTTGAAAAATTGCAAATTTCTATGTTTCCATGGAGTAAGAGCCGTTGCTGGGCACGTGATCTTGACATCATTGATTATTCATTTGTGGCTACAGCCAAAAGTATTGGTCGGAGAGCAACGCGGTTTGCACCATTCGATTTCTCGTCACAAAATACGTCGGATTAGCCTCTTACCAG